>NW_027418396.1:0-52143 GCF_009905375.1 Apium graveolens
CTTGCCATCATATATTGGTACAATTAACAATGTTAACGTCATGTACATACAATTTACAATCTTTTACCACCTCTTAGTAACACCTTTATACAAGTCAGTTTTGGTCCACATTTGGTTTTAATTAACCATGTAAGTCACTTTTCACCATATTAGAGTCAGTTTGCACCCTATATGATTCACTTCTACAATTTATTAGTAATTAACAGTTAACATCGTATACATCCAATTTGACATCTTTTTTTAGTTCCAATTTCATACAGATCAATTTTGTTCCACATTTTGGTTTTTAATCAACCATGTAAGTCCTTTCACCATATAGTCACTTCGCACGATATAAGAGTCCCTTTCACCATACATACAACAATTAACATGTGAACATTATATACATCCAATTGACATCCTTTTACCAATTTAAATGTTATTTCATACAAGTTAATTTTGTTCCACATTTTGGCTCTAATCAACCATGTAAGTCACTTTTCACCATATTAGAGTCACTCTGCACCCTATAGGAGTCACTTGTCACCATATATTGATACAATTAACATGTTAACATCATGTACATGCAATTAGACATCCTTAACCACCTCTTGGTACCCCTTTCCTACAAGTCAATTTGGGCCACATTTTGGCTCTAATCAATCATGTAAGTGACTTCTCACTATATTAGAGTCACTTTTGGTACCCCTTTCCTACAAGTCAATTTTGGGCCACATTTTGGCTCTAATCAATCATGTAAGTGACTTCTCACCCATATTAGAGTCACTTGCACCTTATAAGAGTCACTTGCCATCATATATGGTACAATTACATGTTAATATCAGTACATGCATTAAATCTTTTTACCACCTTTTAGTGCCACATTTATACAAGTCAATTTTGGTCCACATTTTGGCTCTAATTAACCCAGTCCTTTTCACCATATTAGAGTCATTTGCACCCTATATGATTCACTTTCCACATCTATTAGTATAATTAACATGTTAACATCATATACATCCAATTTGACATCTTGGTTTTAATCAACCATGTAAGTCCTTTTCACATATTAGAGTCACTTCGCACACTATAAGAGTCACTTTCCACCATACATACAACAATTAACATGTTAACATATATACATCCAATTTGACATCCTTTACCATATTAATGTATTTCATACAAGTTAATTTTGTTCCACATTTTGGCTCTAATCAACCATGTAAGTCACTTTTCACCATATTAGAGTCACTTTGCACCTATAAGAGTCACTTGCCACCATATATTGATACAATTAACATGTTAACATCATGTACATGCAATTAGACATCCTTTAACCACCTCTTGGTACCCTTTCCTACAAGTCAATTTTGGGCCACATTTTGGCTCTATCAATCATGTAAGTGACTTCTCACCATATTAGAGTCACTTTGCACCTTATAGAGTCACTTGCCATCATATATTGGTACAATTAACATGTTAAATCATGTACATGCAATTAGAATCCTTTTACCACCTCTTAGAGCCACATTCATACAGTCAATTTTGGTCCACATTTTGGTTCTAATCAACCATGTGTCACTTTTCACCATATTAGAGTCATTTTGCACCCTATATGATCACTTTCCATCTATAGTATAATTAACATGTTAACATCATATACATCCAATTTGACATCCTTTTACCACCTCTTAGTTCCAATTTCATACAGTCAATTTTGTTCACATTTTGGTTCTAATCAACATGTAAGTCACTTTTCACCATATTAGAGTCACTTTGCACATAAGAGTCACTTGTCACCATATATTGATACAATTACATGTTAAATCATACATGCAATTAGAATCCTTTAACCACTCTTGGTACCCCTTTCCTACAAGTCAATTTTGGGCCACATTTTGGTTAATCAATCATGTAAGTGACTTCTCACCATATTAGAGTCACTTTGCACCTTATCACTTGCCATCATATATTGGTACAATTAACATGTTAACATCATGTACATGCAATTAGAAATCCTTTTACCACCTCTTAGTGCCACATTCATACAGTCAATTTTGTCCACATTTTGGTTCTAATTAACCATGTAAGTCACTTTTCACCTTATTAGAGTCATTTTGCACCCTATATGAGTCACTTTCCCCAATCTATTTGTATAATTAACATGTTAACATCATATACATCCAATTTGACATCCTTTTACCACCTCTTAGTTCCACTTTCATACAGGTCACATTTTTGTTCCACATTTTGGTTCTAATCAACCATGTAAGTCATTTTTCACCATATTAGAGTCACTTTGCACCCTATAAGAGTCACTTTCCACCATACATACAACAATTAACATGCTAACATTATATACATCCAATTTGACATCCTTTTACCACTATTAATGTTACTTTCATACAAGTTAATTTTGTTCCACATTTTGGCTCTAATCAACCATGTAAGTCACTTTTCACCATATTAGAGTCACTCTGCACCCTATAAGAGTCACTTGTCACCACTATATTGATACAATTAATATGTTAACATCATGTACATGCAATTAGACATCCTTTACCCACCTCTTGGCACCCCTTTCCTACAAGTTAATTTTGGGCCACATTTTGGCTCTTATCAATCATGTAAGTGACTTCTCACCATATTAGAGTCACTTTGCATCTTATAAGAGTCACTTGCATCATATATTGGTACAATTAACATGTTAATATCATGTACATGCAATTAGAAATCTTTTTACCACCTCTTAGTGCCACATTCATACAATGTCAATTTTGGTCCACATTTTGGTTCTAATTAACCATGTAAGTCACTTTTCACCATATTTAGGTCATTTTGCAACCTATATGATTTACTTTCCACAATCTATTAGTATAATTAACATGTCAACATCATATACATCCAATTTGACATCTTTTTACCACCTCTTAGTTCCAATTTCATACAGGTCAATCTTTGTTCCACATTTTGGTTCTAATAAATCATGTAAGTCACTTTTCACCATATTAGAGTCATTTTGAACAATGGTAAGAGTCACTTGTCCCATATATTGATACAATTACCATGTTAAATGTACATGCAATTAGACATCCTTTAACCAACTCTTGGTACCCATTTCCTACAAGTCAATTTTGGGCCACATTTTGGTTCTAATCAATCATGTAAGTGACTTCTCACCATATTAGAGTCACTTTGCACCTTATAAGAGTCACTTGCCATCATATATTGGTACAATTAACATGTTAACGTCATGTAGATGCAATTAGAAATCCTTTTACCACCTCTTAGTGCCATATTCATACGAGTCAATTTTGTTCCACATTTTGGTTCTAATTAACCATGTAAATCAATTTTCACCATATTGGAGTCATTTTGCACCCTATATGAGTCACTTTCCACAATCTATATGTATAATTAACATGTTAACATCATATACATCCAATTTGACATCCTTTTACCACCTCTTAGTTCCACTTTCATACAGGTCAATTTTGTTCCACATTTTGGTTCTAATCAACCATGTAAGTCACTTTTCACCATATTAGACTCACTTTGCACCCTATAAGAGTTACTTTCCACCATACATACAACAATTAACATGTTAACATTATATACATCCAATTTCACATCCTTTGACCACCTATTAATGTAATTTTCATACAAGTTAATTTTGTTCCACATTTTGGCTCTAATCAACCATGTAAGTCAGTTTTCACCATATTAGAGTGAATTTGCACCCTATAAGAGTCACTTGTCACCATATATTGATACAATTAACAAGTTAATCATGTACATGCAATTAAACATCCTTTAACCACCTCTTGGTACCCCTTTCCTACAAGTTAATTTTGGGCCACATTTTGGCTCTTATCAATCATGTAAGTGACTTCTCACCACATTAGAGTCACTTTGCACCTTATAAGAGTCACTTGCCATCATATATTGGTACAATTAACATGTTAACATTATGTACATGCAATTATAAATCTTTTTACGACCTCTTAGTGCCACATTTATACAAGTCAATTTTGGTCCACATTTTGGTTCTAATTAACCATGTAAGTCACTTTTCACCATATTAGAGTCAGTTTGCACCCTATATGATTCACTTTCTACAATCTATTAGTATAATTAACATGTTAACATCGTATACATCCAATTTGACATCTTTTTACCACCTCTTAGTTCCAATTTCATACAGATCAATTTTGTTCCACATTTTGGTTTTAATCAACCATGTAAGTCACTTTTCACCATATTAGTCACTTCGCACGCTATAAGAGTCCATTTCCACCATACATACAACAATTAACATGTTAACATTATATACATCCAATTTGACATCCTTTTACCAATATTAATGTTATTTTCATACAAGTTAATTTTTTTTCACATTTTGGCTCTAATCAACCATGTAAGTCACTTTTCACCATATTAGAGTCACTCTGCACCCTATAAAAGTCACTTGTCACCATATATTGATACAATTAACATGTTAACATCATGTACATGCAATTAGACATCCTTTAACCACCTCTTGGTACCCCTTTCGTGCAAGTTAATTTTGGGCCATATTTTGGCTCTTATCAATCATGTAAGTGACTTCTCACCATATTAGAGTCACTTTGCACCTTATAAGAGTCACTTGCCATCATATATTGGTACAATTAACATGTTAACATCATGTACATGCAATTATAAATCTTTTTACCACCTCTTAGTGCCACATTTATACAAGTCAATTTTGGTCCATATTTTGGTTCTAATTAACCATGTAAGTCACTTTTCACCATATTAGAGTCAGTTTGCACCCTATATGATTCACTTTCCACAATCTATTAGTATGATTAACATGTTAACATCATGTACATCCAATTTGACATCTTGGTTTAAATCAACCATGTAAGTCACTTTTCACCATATTAGAGTCACTTCGCACGCTATAAGAGTCACTTTCCACCATACATACAACAATTAACATGCTAACATTATATACATCCAATTTGACATCCTTTTACTACCTATTAATGTCAATTTCATACAAGTTAATTTTGTTCCACATTTTGGCTCTAATCAACCATGTAAGTCACTTTTCACCATATTAGAGTCACTCTGCACCCTATAAGAGTCACTTGTCACCATATATTGATACAATTAACATGTTAACATCATGTAGATGCAATTAGACATCCTTTAACCACCTCTTGGTACCCCTTTCCTACAAGTTAATTTTGGGCCACATTTTGGCTCTTATCAATCATGTAAGTAACTTCTCACCATATTAGAGTCACTTTGCACCTTATAAGAGTCACTTGCCATCATATATTGGTATAATTAACATGTTAATATCATTTACATGCAATTAGAAATCTTTTTACCACCTCTTAGTGCCACATTCATACAAGTCAATTTTGGTCCACATTTTGGCTCTAATTAACCAAGTCACTTTTCACCATATTAGAGTCATTTTGCACCCTATATGATTCACTTTCCACAATCTATTAGTATAATTAACATGTTAACATCATATACATCCCATTTGACATCTTGGTTTTAATCAACCATGTAAGTCACTTTTCACCATATTAGAGTCACTTCGCACACTATAAGAGTCACTTTCCACCATACATACAACAATTAACATGTTAACATTATATACATCCAATTTGACATCCTTTTACCAATATTAATGTTATTTTCATACAAGTTAATTTTGTTCCACATTTTGGCTCTAATCAACCATGTAAGTCACTTTTCACCATATTAGAGTCACTTTGCACCCTATAAGAGTCACTTGTCACCATATATTGATACAATTAACATGTTAACATCATGTACATGCAATTAGACATCCTTTAACCACCTCTTGGTACCCCCTTTCCTACAAGTTAATTTTGGGCCACATTTTGGCTCTTATCAATCATGTAAGTGACTTCTCACCATATTAGAGTCACTTTGCACCTTATAAGAGTCACTTGCCATCATATATTGGTACAATTAACATGTTAATATCATGTACATGCAATTAGAAATCTTTTTACCACCTCTTAGTGCCACATTCATACAAGTCAATTTTGGTCCACATTTTGGCTCTAATTAACCATGTAAGTCACTTTTCACCATATTAGAGTTACTTTGCACCTTATAAGAGTCACTTGCCATCATATATTGGTACAATTAACATGTTAACATCATGTACATGCAATTACAAATCTTTTTACCACCTCTTAGTGCCACATTTATACAAGTCAATTTTGGTCCATATTTTGGTTCTAATTAACCATGTAAGTCACTTTTCACCATATTAGAGTCAGTTTGCACCCTATATGATTCACTTTCCACAATCTATTAGTATGATTAACATGTTAACATCATGTACATCCAATTTGACATCTTGGTTTAAATCAACCATGTAAGTCACTTTTCACCATATTAGAGTCACTTCGCACGCTATAAGAGTCACTTTCCACCATACATACAACAATTAACATGCTAACATTATATACATCCAATTTGACATCCTTTTACCACCTATTAATGTCAATTTCATACAAGTTAATTTTGTTCCATATTTTGGCTCTAATCAACCATGTAAGTCACTTTTCACCATATTAGAGTCACTCTGCACCCTATAAGAGTCACTTGTCACCATATATTGATACAATTAACATGTTAACATCATGTAGATGCAATTAGACATCCTTTAACCACCTCTTGGTACCCCTTTCCTACAAGTTAATTTTGGGCCACAATTTGGCTCTTATCAATCATGTAAGTAACTTCTCACCATATTAGAGTCACTTTGCACCTTATAAGAGTCACTTGCCATCATATATTGGTATAATTAACATGTTAATATCATTTACATGCAATTAGAAATCTTTTTACCACCTCTTAGTGCCACATTCATACAAGTCAATTTTGGTCCACATTTTGGCTCTAATTAACCAAGTCACTTTTCACCATATTAGAGTCATTTTGCACCCTATATGATTCACTTTCCACAATCTATTAGTATAATTAACATGTTAACATCATATACATCCCATTTGACATCTTGGTTTTAATCAACCATGTAAGTCACTTTTCACCATATTAGAGTCACTTCGCACACTATAAGAGTCACTTTCCACCATACATACAACAATTAACATGTTAACATTATATACATCCAATTTGACATCCTTTTACCAATATTAATGTTATTTTCATACAAGTTAATTTTGTTCCACATTTGGCTCTAATCAACCATGTAAGTCACTTTTCACCATATTAGAGTCACTTTGCACCCTATAAGAGTCACTTGTCACCATATATTGATACAATTAACATGTTAACATCATGTACATGCAATTAGACATCCTTTAACCACCTCTTGGTACCCCTTTCCTACAAGTTAATTTTGGGCCACATTTTGGCTCTTATCAATCATGTAAGTGACTTCTCACCATATTAGAGTCACTTTGCACCTTATAAGAGTCACTTGCCATCATATATTGGTACAATTAACATGTTAATATCATGTACATGCAATTAGAAATCTTTTTACCACCTCTTAGTGCCACATTCATACAAGTCAATTTTGGTCCACATTTTGGCTCTAATTAACCAAGTCAGTCACTTTTCACCATATTAGAGTCATTTTGCACCTTCTATTATTCACTTTCCACAATCTATTAGTATAATTAACATGTTAACATCATATACATCCAATTTGACATCTTTTTACCACCTCTTAATTCCAATTTCATACAGGTCAATTTTCTTCCACATTTTGGTTCTAATAAATCATGTAAGTCACTTTTCACCATATTAGAGTCACTTTGCACAATGTAAGAGTCACTTGTCACCGTATATTGATACAATTACCATGTTAAATATACATGCAATTAGACATCCTTTAACCACCTCTTGGTAACCCTTTCCTAAAAGTCAATTTTGGGCCACATTTTGGTTCTAATCAATCATGTAAGTGACTTCTCACCATATTAGAGTCACTTTGCACCTTATAAGAGTCACTTGCCATCATATATTGGTACAATTAACATGTTAACATCATGTACATGCAATTAGAAATCCTTTTACCACCTCTTAGTGCCACATTCATACGAGTCAATTTTGTTCCACATTTTGGTTTTAATTAACCGTGTAAGTCACTTTTCACCATATTAGAGTCATTTTGCACCCTATATGAGTCACTTTCCCCAATCTATTTGTATAATTAACATGTTAACATCATATACATCCAATTTGACATCCTTTTACCACCTCTTAGTTCCACTTTCATACAGGTCAATTTTGTTCCACATTTTGGTTCTAATCAACGATGTAAGTCACTTTTCACCATACTAGAGTCACTTTGCACCCTATAAGAGTCACTTTCCACCATACATACAACAATTAACATGCTAACATTATATACATCCAATTTGACATCCTTTTACCACCTATTAATGTCACTTTCATACAAGTTAATTTTGTTCCACATTTTGGCTCTAATCAACCATGTAAGTCACTTTTCACCATATTAGAGTCACTCTGCACTATATAAGAGTCACTTGTCACCATATATTGATACAATTAACATGTTAACATCATGTACAAGCAATTAGACAATCCTTTAACCACCTCTTGGTACCCCTTTCCTACAAGTTAATTTTGGGCCACATTTTGGCTCTTATCAATCATGTAAGTGACTTCTCACCATATTAGAGTCACTTTGCACCTTATAAGAGTCACTTGCCATCATATATTGGTACAATTAACATGTTAATATCATGTACATGCAATTAGAAATCTTTTTACCACCTCTTAGTGCCACATTCATACAAGTCAATTTTGGTCCACATTTTGGCTCTAATTAACCAAGTCAGTCACTTTTCACCATATTAGAGTCATTTTGCACCTTCTATTATTCACTTTCCACAATCTATTAGTATAATTAACATGTTAACATCATATACATCCAATTTGACATCTTTTTACCACCTCTTAATTCCAATTTCATACAGGTCAATTTTCTTCCACATTTTGGTTCTAATAAATCATGTAAGTCACTTTTCACCATATTAGAGTCACTTTGCACAATGTAAGAGTCACTTGTCACCATATATTGATACAATTACCATGTTAAATATACATGCAATTAGACATCCTTTAACCACCTCTTGGTAACCCTTTCCTAAAAGTCAATTTTGGGCCACATTTTGGTTCTAATCAATCATGTAAGTGACTTCTCACCATATTAGAGTCACTTTGCACCTTATAAGAGTCACTTGCCATCATATATTGGTACAATTAACATGTTAACATCATGTACATGCAATTAGAAATCCTTTTACCACCTCTTAGTGCCATATTCATACGAGTCAATTTTGTTCCACATTTTGGTTCTAATTAACCATGTAAATCAATTTTCACCATATTGGAGTCATTTTGCACCCTATATGAGTCACTTTCCACAATCTATATGTATAATTAACATGTTAACATCATATACATCCAATTTGACATCCTTTTACCACCTCTTAGTTCCACTTTCATACAGGTCAATTTTGTTCCACATTTTGGTTCTAATCAACCATGTAAGTCACTTTTCACCATATTAGACTCACTTTGCACCCTATAAGAGTTACTTTCCACCATACATACAACAATTAACATGTTAACATTATATACATCCAATTTCACATCCTTTGACCACCTATTAATGTAATTTTCATACAAGTTAATTTTGTTCCACATTTTGGCTCTAATCAACCATGTAAGTCAGTTTTCACCATATTAGAGTGAATTTGCACCCTATAAGAGTCACTTGTCACCATATATTGATACAATTAACAAGTTAATCATGTACATGCAATTAACATCCTTTAACCACCTCTTGGTACCCCTTTCCTACAAGTTAATTTTGGGCCACATTTTGGCTCTTATCAATCATGTAAGTGACTTCTCACCACATTAGAGTCACTTTGCACCTTATAAGAGTCACTTGCCATCATATATTGGTACAATTAACATGTTAACATTATGTACATGCAATTATAAATCTTTTTACCGACCTCTTAGTGCCACATTTATACAAGTCAATTTTGGTCCACATTTTGGTTCTAATTAACCATGTAAGTCACTTTTCACCATATTAGAGTCAGTTTGCACCCTATATGATTCACTTTCTACAATCTATTAGTATAATTAACATGTTAACATCGTATACATCCAATTGACATCTTTTTACCACCTCTTAGTTCCAATTTCATACAGATCAATTTTGTTCCACATTTTGGTTTTAATCAACCATGTAAGTCACTTTCACCATATTAGTCACTTCGCACGCTATAAGAGTCCATTTCCACCATACATACAACAATTAACATGTTAACATTATATACATCCAATTTGACATCCTTTTACCAATATTAATGTTATTTTCCTACAAGTTAATTTTTTTTCACATTTTGGCTCTAATCAACCATGTAAGTCACTTTTCACCATATTAGAGTCACTCTGCACCCTATAAAGTCACTTGTCACCATATATTGATACAATTAACATGTTAACATCATGTACATGCAATTAGACATCCTTTAACCACCTCTTGGTACCCCTTTCGTGCAAGTTAATTTTGGGCCATATTTTGGCTCTTATCAATCATGTAAGTGACTTCTCACCATATTAGAGTCACTTTGCACCTTATAAGAGTCACTTGCCATCATATATTGGTACAATTAACATGTTAACATCATGTACATGCAATTATAAATCTTTTACCACCTCTTAGTGCCACATTTATACAAGTCAATTTTGGTCCATATTTTGGTTCTAATTAACCATGTAAGTCACTTTTCACCATATTAGAGTCAGTTTGCACCCTATATGATTCACTTTCCACAATCTATTAGTATGATTAACATGTTAACATCATGTACATCCAATTTGACATCTTGGTTTAAATCAACCATGTAAGTCACTTTTCACCATATTAGAGTCACTTCGCACGCTATAAGAGTCACTTTCCACCATACATACAACAATTAACATGCTAACATTATATACATCCAATTTGACATCCTTTTACTACCTATTAATGTCAATTTCATACAAGTTAATTTTGTTCCACATTTTGGCTCTAATCAACCATGTAAGTCACTTTTCACCATATTAGAGTCACTCTGCACCCTATAAGAGTCACTTGTCACCATATATTGATACAATTAACATGTTAACATCATGTAGATGCAATTAGACATCCTTTAACCACCTCTTGGTACCCCTTTCCTACAAGTTAATTTTGGGCCACATTTTGGCTCTTATCAATCATGTAAGTACTTCTCACCATATTAGAGTCACTTTGCACCTTATAAGAGTCACTTGCCATCATATATTGGTATAATTAACATGTTAATATCATGTACATACAATTAGAAATCTTTTTACCACCTCTTAGTGCCACATTCATACAAGTCAATTTTGGTCCACATTTTGGCTCTAATTAACCAAGTAAGTCACTTTTCACCATATTAGAGTCATTTTGCACCCTATATGATTCACTTTCCACAATCTATTAGTATAATTAACATGTTAACATCATATACATCCAATTTGACATCTTGGTTTTAATCAACCATGTAAGTCACTTTTCACCATATTAGAGTCACTTCGCACACTATAAGAGTCACTTTCCACCATACATACAACAATTAACATGTTAACATTATATACATCCAATTTGACATCCTTTTACCAATATTAATGTATTTTCATACAAGTTAATTTTGTTCCACATTTTGGCTCTAATCAACCATGTAAGTCACTTTTCACCATATTAGAGTCACTTTGCACCCTATAAGAGTCACTTGTCACCATATATTGATACAATTAACATGTTAACATCATGTACATGCAATTAGACATCCTTTAACCACCTCTTGGTACCCCTTTCCTACAAGTTAATTTTGGGCCACATTTTGGCTCTTATCAATCATGTAAGTGACTTCTCACCATATTAGAGTCACTTTGCACCTTATAAGAGTCACTTGCCATCATATATTGGTACAATTAACATGGTAATATCATGTACATGCAATTAGAAATCTTTTTACCACCTCTTAGTGCCACATTCATACAAGTCAATTTTGGTCCACATTTTGGCTCTAATTAACCATGTAAGTCACTTTTCACCATATTAGAGTTACTTTGCACCTTATAAGAGTCACTTGCCATCATATATTGGTACAATTAACATGTTAACATCATGTACATGCAATTACAAATCTTTTTACCACCTCTTAGTGCCACATTTATACAAGTCAATTTTGGTCCATATTTTGGTTCTAATTAACCATGTAAGTCACTTTTCACCATATTAGAGTCAGTTTGCACCCTATATTGATTCACTTTCCACAATCTATTAGTATGATTAACATGTTAACATCATGTACATCCAATTTGACATCTTGGTTTAAATCAACCATGTAAGTCACTTTTCACCATATTAGAGTCACTTCGCACGCTATAAGAGTCACTTTCCACCATACATACAACAATTAACATGCTAACATTATCCAATTTGACATCCTTTTACCACCTATTAATGTCAATTTCATACAAGTTAATTTTGTTCCCACATTTTGGCTCTAATCAACCATGTAAGTCACTTTTCACCATATTAGAGTCACTCTGCACCCTATAAGAGTCACTTGTCACCATATATTGATACAATTAACATGTTAACATCATGTAGATGCAATTAGACATCCTTTAACCACCTCTTGGTACCCCTTTCCTACAAGTTAATTTTGGGCCACATTTTGGCTCTTATCAATCATGTAAGTAACTTCTCACCATATTAGAGTCACTTTGCACCTTATAAGAGTCACTTGCCATCATATATTGGTATAATTAACATGTTAATATCATTTACATGCAATTAGAAATCTTTTTACCACCTCTTAGTGCCACATTCATACAAGTCAATTTTGGTCCACATTTTGGCTCTAATTAACCAAGTCACTTTTCACCATATTAGAGTCATTTTGCACCCTATATGATTCACTTTCCACAATCTATTAGTATAATTAACATGTTAACATCATATACATCCCATTTGACATCTTGGTTTTAATCAACCATGTAAGTCACTTTTCACCATATTAGAGTCACTTCGCACACTATAAGAGTCACTTTCCACCATACATACAACAATTAACATGTTAACATTATATACATCCAATTTGACATCCTTTTACCAATATTAATGTTATTTTCATACAAGTTAATTTTGTTCCACATTTTGGCTCTAATCAACCATGTAAGTCACTTTTCACCATATTAGAGTCACTTTGCACCCTATAAGAGTCACTTGTCACCATATATTGATACAATTAACATGTTAACATCATGTACATGCAATTAGACATCCTTTAACCACCTCTTGGTACCCCTTTCCTACAAGTTAATTTTGGGCCACATTTTGGCTCTTATCAATCATGTAAGTGACTTCTCACCATATTAGAGTCACTTTGCACCTTATAAGAGTCACTTGCCATCATATATTGGTACAATTAACATGTTAATATCATGTACATGCAATTAGAAATCTTTTTACCACCTCTTAGTGCCACATTCATACAAGTCAATTTTGGTCCACATTTTGGCTCTAATTAACCAAGTCAGTCACTTTTCACCATATTAGAGTCATTTTGCACCTTCTATTATTCACTTTCCACAATCTATTAGTATAATTAACATGTTAACATCATATACATCCAATTTGACATCTTTTTACCACCTCTTAATTCCAATTTCATACAGGTCAATTTTCTTCCACATTTTGGTTCTAATAAATCATGTAAGTCACTTTTCACCATATTAGAGTCACTTTGCACAATGTAAGAGTCACTTGTCACCATATATTGATACAATTACCATGTTAAATATACATGCAATTAGACATCCTTTAACCACCTCTTGGTAACCCTTTCCTAAAAGTCAATTTTGGGCCACATTTTGGTTCTAATCAATCATGTAAGTGACTTCTCACCATATTAGAGTCACTTTGCACCTTATAAGAGTCACTTGCCATCATATATTGGTACAATTAACATGTTAACATCATGTACATGCAATTAGAAATCCTTTTACCACCTCTTAGTGCCACATTCATACGACGTCAATTTTGTTCCACATTTTGGTTTTAATTAACCGTGTAAGTCACTTTTCACCATATTAGAGTCATTTTGCACCCTATATGAGTCACTTTCCCCAATCTATTTGTATAATTAACATGTTAACATCATATACATCCAATTTGACATCCTTTTACCACCTCTTAGTTCCACTTTCATACAGGTCAATTTTGTTCCACATTTTGGTTCTAATCAACGATGTAAGTCACTTTTCACCATACTAGAGTCACTTTGCACCCTATAAGAGTCACTTTCCACCATACATACAACAATTAACATGCTAACATTATATACATCCAATTTGACATCCTTTTACCACCTATTAATGTCACTTTCATACAAGTTAATTTTGTTCCACATTTGGCTCTAATCAACCATGTAAGTCACTTTTCACCATATTAGAGTCACTCTGCACTATATAAGAGTCACTTGTCACCATATATTGATACAATTAACATGTTAACATCATGTACAAGCAATTAGACAATCCTTTAACCACCTCTTGGTACCCCTTTCCTACAAGTTAATTTTGGGCCACATTTTGGCTCTTATCAATCATGTAAGTGACTTCTCACCATATTAGAGTCACTTTGCACCTTATAAGAGTCACTTGCCATCATATATTGGTACAATTAACATGTTAATATCATGTACATGCAATTAGAAATCTTTTTACCACCTCTTAGTGCCACATTCATACAAGTCAATTTTGGTCCACATTTTGGCTCTAATTAACCAAGTCAGTCACTTTTCACCATATTAGAGTCATTTTGCACCTTCTATTATTCACTTTCCACAATCTATTAGTATAATTAACATGTTAACATCATATACATCCAATTTGACATCTTTTTACCACCTCTTAATTCCAATTTCATACAGGTCAATTTTCTTCCACATTTTGGTTCTAATAATCATGTAAGTCACTTTTCACCATATTAGAGTCACTTTGCACAATGTAAGAGTCACTTGTCACCATATATTGATACAATTACCATGTTAAATATACATGCAATTAGACATCCTTTAACCACCTCTTGGTAACCCTTTCCTAAAAGTCAATTTTGGGCCACATTTTGGTTCTATCAATCATGTAAGTGACTTCTCACCATATTAGAGTCACTTTGCACCTTATAAGAGTCACTTGCCATCATATATTGGTACAATTAACATGTTAACATCATGTACATGCAATTAGAAATCCTTTTACCACCTCTTAGTGCCACATTCATACGAGTCAATTTTGTTCCACATTTTGGTTTTAATTAACCGTGTAAGTCACTTTTCACCATATTAGAGTCATTTTGCACCCTATATGAGTCACTTTCCCCAATCTATTTGTATAATTAACATGTTAACATCATATACATCCAATTTGACATCCTTTTACCACCTCTTAGTTCCACTTTCATACAGGTCAATTTTGTTCCACATTTTGGTTCTAATCAACGATGTAAGTCACTTTTCACCATACTAGAGTCACTTTGCACCCTATAAGAGTCACTTTCCACCATACATACAACAATTAACATGCTAACATTATATACATCCAATTTGACATCCTTTTACCACCTATTAATGTCACTTTCATACAAGTTAATTTTGTTCCACATTTTGGCTCTAATCAACCATGTAAGTCACTTTTCACCATATTAGAGTCACTCTGCACTATATAAGAGTCACTTGTCACCATATATTGATACAATTAACATGTTAACATCATGTACATGCAATTAGACATCCTTTAACCACCTCTTGGTACCCCTTTCCTACAAGTTAATTTTGGGCCACATTTTGGCTCTTATCAATTATGTAAGTGACTTCTCACCATATTAGAGTCACTTTGCACCTTATAAGAGTCACTTGCCATCATATATTGGTACAATTAACATGTTAATATCATGTACATGCAATTAGAAATCTTTTTACCACCTCTTAGTGCCACATTCATACAAGTCAATTTTGGTCCAGATTTTGGTTCTAATTAACCATGTAAGTCACTTTTCACCATATTAGAGTCATTTTGCACCCTATATGATTCACTTTCCACATTCTATTAGTATAATTAACATGTTAACATTATATACATCCAATTTGACATCTTTTTACCACCTCTTAGTTCCAATTTCATACTGGTCAATTTTGTTCCACATTTTGGTTCTAATAAATCATGTAAGTCACTTTTCACCATATTAGAGTCACTTTGCACAATGTAAGAGTCACTTGTCATCATATATTGATACAATTACCATGTTAAATGCACATGCAATTAGACATCCTTTAATCAACTCTTGGTACCCCTTTCCTACAAGTCAATTTTGGGCCACATTTTGGTTCTAATCAATCATGTAAGTGACTTCTCACCATATTAGAGTCACTTTGCACTTTATAAGAGTCACTTGCCATCATATATTGGTACAATTAACATGTTAACATCATGTACGTGCAATTAGTAATCCTTTTACCACCTCTTAGTGCCACATTCATATGAGTCAATTTTGTTCCACATTTTGGTTCTAATTAACCGTGTAAGTCACTTTTCACCATATTAGAGTCATTTTGCACCCTATATGAGTCATTTTCCCCAATCTATTTGTATAATTAACATGTTAACATCATATACATCCAATTTGACATCCTTTTACCACCTCTTAGTTCCACTTTCATACAGGTCAATTTTGTTCCACATTTTGGTTTTAATCAACCATGTAAGTCACTTTTCACCATATTAGAGTCACTTTGCACCCTATAAGAGTCACTTTCCACCATACATACAACAATTAACATGTTAACATTATATACATCCAATTTGACATCCTTTTACCACCTATTAATGTCACTTTCATACAAGTTAATTTTGTTCCACATTTTGGCTCTAATCAACCATGTAAGTCACTTTTCACCATATTAGAGTCACTCTACACTATATAAGAGTCACTTGTCACCATATATTGATACAATTAACATGTTAACATCATGTACATGCAATTAGAACCACCTCTTGGTACCCCTTTCCTACAAGTTAATTTTGGGCCACATTTTGGCTCTTATCAATCATGTAAGTGACTTCTCACCATATTAGAGTCACTTTGCACATTATAAGAGTCACTTGCCATCATATATTGGTACAATTAACATGTTAATATCATGTACATGCAATTATAAATCTTTTTACCACCTCTTAGTGCCACATTCATATAAGTCAATTTTGGTCCACATTTTGGTTCTAATTAACCATGTAAGTCACTTTTCACCATATTAGAGTCATTTTGCACCCTATATGATTCACTTTCCACAATCTATTAGTATAATTAACATGTTAACATCATATACATCCAATTTGACATCTTTTTACCACCTCTTAGTTCCAATTTCATACAGGTCAATTTTGTTCCACATTTTGGTTCTAATAAATCATGTAAGTCACTTTTCACCATATTAGAGTCACTTTGCACAATGTAAGAGTCACTTGTCATCATATATTGATACAATTACCATGTTAAATGTACATGCAATTAGACATCCTTTAACCAACTCTTGGTACCCCTTTCCTACAAGTCAATTTTGGGCCACATTTTGGTTCTAATCAATCATGTAAGTGACTTCTCACCATATTAGAGTCACTTTGCACCTTATAAGAGTCACTTGCCATCATATATTGGTACAATTAACATGTTAACATCATGTACATGCAATTAGAAATCCTTTTACCACTTCTTAGTGCCACACTCATATGAGTCAATTTTGTTCCACATTTTGGTTCTAATTAACCGTGTAAGTCACTTTTCACCATATTAGAGTCATTTTACACCCTATATGAGTCACTTTCCCCAATCTATTTGTATAATTAACATGTTAACATCATATACCTCCAATTTGACATCCTTTTGCCACCTCTTAGTTCCACTTTCATACAGGTCAATTTTGTTCCACATTTTGGTTCTAATCAACCATGTAAGTCACTTTTCACCATATTAGAGTCACTTGCCATCATATATTGGTACAATTAACATGTTAACATTATGTACATGCAATTAGAAATCCTTTTACCACATCTTAGTGCCACATTCATCCGAGTCAATATTGGTCCACATTTTGGTTCTAATTAACCATGTAAGTCACTTTTCACCATATTAGAGTTACTTTGCACCCTATAAGAGTCACTTGTCACCATATATTGATACAATTAACATGTTAACATCATGTACATGCAATTAGACATCCTTTAACCAACTCTTGGTACCCCTTTTCCTACAAGTCAATTTTGGGCCACAATTTGGCTCTAATCAATCATGTAAGTGACTTCTCACCATATTAGAGTCAGTTTGCACCTTATAAGAGTCACTTGCCATCACATATTGGTACAATTAACATGTTAACATCATGTACATGCAATTATAAATCTTTTTACCACCTCTTAGTGCCACATTTATGCAAGTCAATTTTGGTCCACATTTTGGTTCTAATTAACCATGTAAGTCACTTTTCACCATATTAGAGTCAGTTTGCACCCTATATGATTCACTTTCCACAATCTATTAGTATAATGAACATGTTAACATCATATACATCCAATTTGACATCTTTTTACCACCTCTTAGTTCCAATTTCATACAGATCAATTTTGTTCCACATTTTGGTTTTAATCACCCATGTAAGTCACTTTTCACCATATTAGAGTCACTTCGCACGCTATAAGGGTCACTTTCCACCATACATACAACAATTAACATGAATACATCCAATTAGACATCCTTTTACCAATATAAATGTTATTTTCATACAAGTTAATTTTGTTCCACATTTTGGCTCTAATCAACCATGTAAGTCACTTTTCACCGTATTAGATTCACTTTGCACCCTATAAGAGTTACTTGTCACCATATATTGATACAATTAACATGTTAACATCATGTACATGCAATTAGACATCCTTTAACCACCTCTGGGTACCCCTTTCCTACAAGTTAATTTTGGGCCACATTTTGGCTCTTATCAATCATGTAAGTGACTTCTCACCATATTAGATTCACTTTGCACCTTATAAGAGTCACTTGCCATCATATATTGGTACAATTAACATGTTAATATCATGTACATGCAATTAGAAATCTTTTTACCACCTCTTAGTGCCACATTCATACAAGTTAATTATGTTCCACATTTTGGCTCTAATCAACCATGTAAGTCAGTTTTCACCATATTAGAGTCACTTTGCACAATGTAAGAGTCACTTGTCACCATATATTGATACAATTACCATGTCAACATCATGTAGATGCAATTAGACATCCTTTAACCAACTCTTGGTACCCATTTCCTACAAGTCAATTTTGGGCCACATTTTGGCTCTAATCAATCATGTAAGTGACTTCTCACCATATTAGAGTCACTTTTCACCTTATAAGAGTCACTTACCATCATATATTGGTACAATTAACATGTTAACATCATGTACATGCAATTAGAAATCCTTTTACCACCTCTTAGTGCCACATTCATACGAGTCAATTTTGTTCCACATTTTGGTTCGAATTAACCATGTAAGTCACTTTTCACCATATTAGAGTCATTTTGCACCCTATATGAGTCACTTTCCACAATCTATTTGTATAATTAACATGTTAACATCAAATACATCCAATTTGACATCCTTTTACCACCTCTTAGTTCCACTTTCATACAGGTCAATTCTGTTCCACATTTTGGTTCTAATCAACAATGTAAGTCACTTATCATCATATTAGAGTCACTTTGCACCCTATAAGAGTCACTTTCCACCATAAATACAACAATTAACAAGTTAACATCATATACATCCAATTCGATATCCTTTTACCATATTAATGTCACTTTCATACAAGTTAATTTTGTTCTACATTTTGGCTCTAATCAACCATGTAAGTCACTTTTCACCATATTAGAGTCACTTTTCACCCAATAAGAGTCACTTTCCACCATATATTGATACAATTAACATGTTAACATCATGTACATGCAATTAGACATCCTTTAACCACCTCTTGGTACCCCTTTCCTACAAGTCAATTTTTGCCAATATTTGGCTCTAATCAATCATGTAAGTGACTTCTCACCATATTAGGGTCACTTTGCACCTTATAAGAGTCACTTGCCATCATATATTGGTACAATTAACATGTTAAAATCATGTACATGCAATTAGAAATCCTTTCATCACCTCTTAGTGCCACATTCATCCCAGTCAATTTTGGTCCACATTTTGGTTCTAATTAACCATGTAAGTCACTTTTCACCATATTAGAGTCATTCTGCACCCTATATGAGTCACTTTCCACAATCTATTTGTATAATTAACATGTTAACATCATATACATCCAATTTTACATCCTTTTACCACCTCTTAGTTCCACTTTTATACAGGTCAATTTTGTTCCACATTTTGGTTCAAATCAACCATGTAACTCACATTTCACCATATTAGAGTCACTTTGCACCCTATAAGAGTCACTTTCCACCATATATACAACAATTAACATGTTAACATTATATACATCCAATTTGACATCCTTTTACCACCTATTAATGCCACATTCATACAAGTTAATTATGTTCCACATTTTGGCTCTAATCAACCATGTAAGTCAGTTTTCACCATATTAGAGTCACTTTGCACAATGTAAGAGTCACTTGTCACCATATATTGATACAATTACCATGTCAACATCATGTAGATGCAATTAGACATCCTTTAACCAACTCTTGGTACCCATTTCCTACAAGTCAATTTTGGGCCACATTTTGGCTCTAATCAATTATGTAAGTGACTTCTCACCATATAAGAGTCACTTCTCACCCTATAAGAGACACTTGTCGCCATATATTGATACAATTAACATGTTAACATCATCTACATGCAATTAGACATCCTTTAACCACCTCTTGGTACCCCTTTCTTACAAGTCAATTTTGGGCCACATTTTGGCTCTAATCAATCATGTAAGTGACTTCTCACCATATTAGAGTCACTGTGCACCTTATAAGAGTCACTTTTTTTTGCTAAATAAAAAATTAAATATCAAAGATAAAAGGGTACAAATCTAGGGGCATACCCCGCGAGAAACAAAAACCAACATCCCAACAATGGATATTCGGTAAGCAAAGCAATCATGAATACATGCATCAAAACCTATCTGAACTTCTTAAAATAATAAAAGTTGTAGTCCCATATCTTTCTTGATTCTCTGTTGAAAAAGAATAGAGGATAACTTTTCTCTAATTCCTAACTTGATATCACTCAGCAGTTGAGATGCTAGTTTTGGAGGCCCATTGTCATGACACCTAGCGTTTCTTTCAGCCCAAACAAAATAAAAAGTAGTTGCCACAAACAGAGATGCAAAGTCCCTCCTCATTTTATCCAAACTTGGATTGACCAAATTACCATTAAGAATTTCTTGCCAACTGGAAGTAATTATCACCGGACATTCCTTTAATATCTGTGAGATATAAAAGCAGTTAAAGAAGAGATGCTCATGTGTCTCCATGTTGTTACAAAAGAGACAAATTGGATTAACATTAAATCGAAAACGAGCCATACGATCTCTTGTTAGGAGTCATTGACGCAAGATAAGCCATAAATTAATGGAAAATTTTGGTACAGCAAGCTTGTGCCATACCAGATTAATCTAGCTTGGTGCAACAGAAGGAGGCCTCAGGGAATCCCAAATGATAGATAAAGTAACCGGCCCTGAATGATTATTCCATGTTATACGATCTCTACCCCGAGGAGTAATAGATTCGCACAGAGATCGCAGATCCATCGCCAGAACGTGGTTAGTAGGACAAAGGTTCCAGCCTACCTCATTTAACATGTAGCCAACCCTATCAAGGGTATCAGATTCCATAATGGAGATGATGCAGCTGGGGGAAGATTTTTCCCTTGAACACAGGGGTCATGCCAGAAGTAAAATTCGAGTCTAAGCCGAAACTGTAATTGATAAAGTTCTGCACTTCACATCTTGCATTTAGAATTTTCCGAAGACCCCAAGAGCATTTGTGTGGCATTTTCCTGGTCCAGAATGGTTTATGAATATAGAATGTATGAGTTCACCCATTGAATCCAAATTGAGTCTGCATTCGAGATGATCCTCCATAACTGAAAATAAATAGCACTTTTATTCTATTTGAACAAATCCTTAAAACCCAATCCCCCTTCAGACTTCAGGTAGCAACATTCATTCCAGGCGACTTTAAATTGGCAGGGGCCATGATAATTACCACTCCATAAGAAGTGGCTAAGTAAACTCTGGATCTTCTTAAGGATACTATTTGGAAGAAAAAGGAACATGGCCCAGTGATTTTGAATTCCATGCAAGACAACTGCCACCAGAAGAGCCCTACCAGCTAGACTAATGAACTTGCAAGTCCAATGGTCAATCTTTCTACAGAGTTTATTAATCAAAGGCTCACAGTCTCTCATTCGAAGTTTACCCGAAATAAGTGGGAGGCCAAGATAAGTAACTGGAAGAGCTCCTTTCGAAAAACCAGATAAGTTGATAGCGAAGTCCTGAGTCTCTTCTGGAACATTACAAAAGAAGCAAGTGCTTTTCTGTGCATTAGCCTTCAAACCCGAGACATTAGAGAAAAGTGAAATTCCTTGAAAAATCTGGGAGATAGAGTCTTGGTCGCCTTTGCAAAATAAAAGTACATCATCCGCGAATATCAAATGAGTGAGATTAATCTTTTTGGCCCTGCAGTGATGCTGGAAAGATGATGAGTTAGTGGAAGCGATAATGCAGGATGAAAGCATTTCCAAAGCCAGGACAAAAAGATATGGTGACAGGGGGTCACCCTGTCTCAAACCTTTCCGGACCGGAAAAAACCCCTCCAATGATCCATTGATTTTGATAGACATCATAGAAGTGGTAATGCATGTCCTTACCCAATTAATAAACTTATTAGGAAAGTTCATGAGAAGCAGAACATTAAAAAGAAAATCCCAACTAAGCATGTCAAATGCTTTGCAAATATCTAGTTTACAAGCAAATCTGGGGGGACCATCCCTGAGGTGATAATCTTTGCATAAAGATTGAGCTAGCAGAACATTATCTCCTATTACCCTACCAGGTACAAATGCAGCTTGATTAGCCGAGATTAGATCAGGAATAAAGACTTTCATTCTTTTAGCAAGGAGTTTAGTTATACACTTGTACAACACATTACAACAAGATATTGGCCTAAATTGCGACAAGTGAGTGGCATTAGCAGTTTTAGGAATTAGAGTAACAGCAGCTGAATTAATAATCCTTGGCAAGGCGTTGGAATCAAAAAAATATAATACCGCCTCCACAACAAGATCACCAACAATATCCCAAGCTTTTGAGAAAGAATTTCGGAGTGAATCCATCCGGTCCCGGACTTCTGTTTTTAGCCATACATTTAAGAGTACTGTGAATTTCTTCCCTGGTGAACTGAGATATAAGCTCACTCCATCTATCTTCAGATAATCTCGATAGTGATTGCTGATGTGGGAAAACATCCACCACTGATTCTGACCCCACCAAATTGGTAAAGTACTCCACTACTGTTCTTGAAATGTCTTTGTGAGTTGTGTGAATCACCCCTAAATCATCCTCCAAACTCAACAGTTTGTTAGTGTTCCATCTACCCTTGCAAGAATTAAAGAAGTACCTATTATTGCCATCACCTTTGTTAAGCCAATTGATCCTAGATTTTTGCTTAAGAAGAGTTTCTTCTTTGAGAAGAGCAGAACCTAGTTTAGAAATTAAGGACCTTTCCTCTACACATTGAGAGTAAGTAGGAACAATGTTTAAATGACTTTGAAAATCAGCTAAGTCTTGTCTTGCGACATTAACCTCCTGATGTAAGTTTCCCACTTCTCTATTCAACGTTTTGAGAGCATGCTTAACACCTTTCAATTTAGACGTTAGCCTAAACCAAGGCGAACCAGCCACATCCAAATCCCATGCCATGGCAACCACTTTCAAGAAATCTTCATGCTCAATGAGGTGATTAAAAATTTGGAAAGGTTTGCAGATACGAGTTTTCGGAACACCAAGGTGAATAACCGCAGGGCAGTGATCAGAGAGGCCTCGAGGCAAGAAGGTGACAGACGATAGATCAAACACTTCCAACCATTTAGCATTAACCAAGACTCTATCCAACTTTCTATGGAGAGGTTCAAAGATATTGCCATCCCACCAAGTGAAAAATTTCCCCCTATATTGCAAATCTGTAACCCCTAATTGTTGCACACAGTGTTTAAACTCCATCATAGCTACATTTCTACCATGCTGAGCTCCCGTACTTTCATCATCAGCTAGAAACGCATTAAAATCACCCAATAAGCACCAAGGTTGGCTATCCAAGTCAATACCCCCATCCGAGCTCAGATTATACAAATCGGTCCATAATGCCCTTCGGTCAATAACATCATTATAGGCATAAATGGCCGTGACCACACAGTTACAAGATCCGTCAAGTCTAGAAACAAAACAAGATAGATGCTGAGCTGAAGCTAGCTCGAATGAGATTAACCTTCCAGAGAGAAGAGTCCCAACCAAGCCAAATTCTGCCGTTATAATGGAAATCATAGTTATTAAGCCAACTAAATCTAGGAGCAATATTCGAAGAAATAAAACCAAAATTTTCCTTTTTGACATGAGTTTCAAGGAGAGCACAGAAGCTAATTTTATTGGTGCTAATAAAATCCTTGACGAAGGCCATCTTCGAGTTGAGCCCTCGTATATTGTAGGAACAAAAATCTATCTCCATAAAAATTATTTCGATAGAGGTGGGGAAGCTTTCCCCAAGCTATTACGCTTCTTCTTTTGCTTCTTTCTAGAGTTCCGAGAGCCAGATGCCGTATCCTTCAATGTCCCCTTCTTAAGATCAACCTCATCCACAGATTTGAGGTTTTTAAAATTCATGGGCATGGCAGGGGATGTATCCTCATCACCAGAATCCAATCTATGTCCTTTACGCTTTACTTCTGTCCAACCTTCCTCTAGAACAGGTTCTTTAATAATAGTTTCAGCATCATGATCCTGGGCCAATGTCTCCTCAGGTAAACTAGAAGTACCTGTTCCCTTGGCTAGAGCAGGCTCTTCCTCACTCGTAATATTCTCCTTTTTCTTTTGTGCCCAAACACGTCGCACTTTAGGACATACTGCAGCAGTGTGGCCTAAAGACTTACATCCAGAACAAATCAAAGGCCTAAAGGGGTAAGTAACCTGAACTGTTTCCATCGACATTGCACCAGATACCGGATCAAGAACATCAGCTTTAATTTCATTCGGGAGAAGGTCACCAATTGTATATTTCACACACATTTTTGCAAAAGGAATAATATCTAGCTTAGATGTTAAAGAATCTGCCCCCAGAGGTCTTCCTACTACACTAGCTAAATGACTCAGGCCCTCATCTGTCCAATAACAAATGGGAACATTGCTCAATTTAATCCATAACGACATGGTTTCTATACAAGCTTCACCCGGTTTTGTACCCCATCTAGTAACCACCATCGGTCGTTGACCAATATACCAAGTTCCTCGTGAAAGAAAGACATTCATACTATTAAGATCAGAGAACTTAAACACAAACGTGCTAGCATCTTTTTGAAATACATTAGTCAGGCCCCTCTTTCTCCAAAAAGAGTCCACAAATTCGGCTACTTTGCGAAAAGTCTGATGTCCTTTAGTGAAAGTACCCACCACAGAATTTTTGTACTTATCATTCCCGCGTTTTAATACTTCAATCGGAGGTTCCACAGTGCCCGAATTATTATCAACAGGGAAATAATCAAACTTGGCTTTGATCTCCTCCTTCTTTAACATGCTTGCCCAAGTCTTATTAACCTCTTCCTTAGTTATTGCTGGTTCTGGCGCTTTATCCTCTTTTTCAATCCCATAATCATCCTTAACACCCGAAACCCCAACATCACTCTTCATAAAATTGCCAGTCTCCTTCGCAGAACTGATCTTCGGAGAATGCACCTTCTCACCCTCAGCAGTTGGACCATTTTTTACCTCATTGTCTACCCCTCTATTTATCACTTTCTGAAAAGTGAGTTTTATAGGAAAGCCAAAATCATCCATGTCCTGAAATCGATCCTCAGCTCCTTGCATACAGCCATTAAAGTCCCTGTCTTCTTTAAGAATCTCAGTTTCCGCATCCATCAAAGAAATTCCATTTCTAGAAATGATTTCTCTTAATTTCAAGTTTTGCTCTCGAGCCTTAAATAGCTCATCACGCTCATTCCTGTTGATAGCGTATGCAGCCTTAGCGACTCTGTTAATAGTTAATTTTTCAATGGCTTCTTGATTAGTTTCACGCCGCATCTCCTCTTCATCTGAGCTCTCCCAATCAGCAACCTCCACCTGAATGCCTCCTGGAAGAGAACTAGGAACGCCTTCCAATTGAACTTTCCTCTCCCCTTTTTTAAGCTCCTCAGCTTCCACCCATCTAACTGCGGAATCCGGACTTAAAATACCTTCTTCATCAGTGTTAAAGCCCACAACTTCCTTATCCTTTTTTTTAAAGGCTCCCCACTAGGCATTAACACCGAAAAATCTTCAACTTCTCTCCGAGCATTAATAAGACCCAAACCGTCCTCCTCGGATAAATCTTGCATAAAATCCGGAACTCCATCGGAGTCACAATCCGAACCTTGAGACACCATACCCCCTCTGAGTCTTAAAACCTCATGCCCATTATCAACCTTTTCACCAGATTCACCAACACCCGCTCCTCCTCGAAGCCTGAGTACCTTATACTTCCCTTCCTTCGCAGAATATGAATCCTTCGCAAGTAGTCGACCATAAGAATAATCAATTTTCCGGAAAATCCCCCCTTTTTTGATGCAGCAATACACCTAGAGTCAGGAATATCATCCCCATATTTCTCCTTCAAGCTATGAATTAGATCATCTCCTTCTTTGAGAAGTTTGAGAGTAGAGTCTCTCAATTTAGCAAAATCATCCTTATCATCAACAATTTTCTTAGCTTGCGGCCTCGAAAAACCCAATCTTTGCACTATATCATAGCGCTTCTCCCGATCTGCTTGAATAACCTTGTCATTTTGAAGAAAATACATTGCCACAAACCTTGTGAAACCACAATCTTGATATTTCCACAACCTCAAGTTCACAGCAGAGGAGTCTAAGTGGTGGTCCATAGTTGAAACAAAAGCAAGACCTAATAAAATAAATTATAGAATATAATAAATATAGTATTTAGGTGGAGAGGTTAAGAAGAAGAGATGAATTCCTGAGTGAATAAGCTTAAATCTGATGGATGAAGGTAAGAAAAGCGACTATATAAATTAGGGTTTAGAGATAGAAGTTAAGTAATTTCTAGAGAGAAGCCAGAGGAATATTTTAGAGAGAGAGACATTTTATAAGAGTCACTTGCCATCATATATTGGTACAATTAACATGTTAACATCATGTACAATGAATTAGAAATCCTTTTACCACCTCTTAGTGCCACATTCATACAAGTCAATTTTGGTCCACATTTTGGTTCTGATTAACCATGTAAGTCACTTTTCACCATATTAGAGTCATTTTGCACCTTATATGAGTCACTTTCCACAATCTATTTGTATAATTAACATGTTAACATCTTATACATCCAATTTGACATCCTTTTACAACCTCTTAGTTCCACTTTCATACAGGTCAATTCTTTTCCACATTTTAGTTCTAATCAACCATGTAAGTCAATTTTCACCATATTAGAGTCACTTTGCACCCTATAAGAGTCACTTTCCACCATACATACAACAATTAACATGTTAACAATATATATATCCAATTTGACATCCTTTAACCACTTATTATTGTCACTTTCATACAAGTTAATTTTGTTCCACATTTTGGCTCTAATCAACCATGTAAGTCACTTTTCACCATAGTAGAGTCACATTGCAACCTATAAAAGTCACTTGTCACCATATATTGATACAATTAACATGTTAACATCATGTATATGCAATTAGACATCCTTTAACCACCTCTTGGTACCCCTTTCCTACAAGTCAATTTTTGGCCACATTTTGGCTCTAATAAATCATTTAAGTGACTTCTCACCATATTAGAGTCACTTTGCACCTTATAAGAGTCACTTGCCATCACATATTGGTACAATTAACATGTTAACATCATGTACATGCAATTAGAAATCCTTTTACCACCTCTTAGTGCCACATTCATCCGAGTCAATTTTGGTCCACATTTTGGTTCTGATTAACCATGTAAGTCACTTTTCACCATATTAGAGTCATTTTGCATTTATATGAGTCACTTTCCACAATCTATTTGTATAATTAACATGTTAACATCTTATAAATCCAATTTGACATCCTTTTACCACCTCTTAGTTCCACTTTCATACAAGTCAATTCTGTTCCACATTTTGGTTCTAATCAACCATGTAAGTCACTTTTCACCATATTAGAGTCACTTTGCATCCTATAAGAGTCACTTTCCATCATACATAAAACAATTAACATGTTAACATCATATACATTCAATTTGATATCCTTTTACCATCTATTAATGCCACTTTCATACAAGTTAATTTTGTTCTACATTTTGGCTGTAATCAACCATGTAAGTCACTTTTCACCATATTAGAGTCACTTTGCACCCAATAAGAGTCACTTTCCACCATATATACAACAATTAACATGTTAACATCATATACATCCAATTTGAAATCCTTTTACCACCTATTAATGCCACTTTCGTACAAGTTAATTTTGTTAAATATTTTGGCTCTAATCAACCATGCAAGTCACTTTTCACCATATTAGAGTTACTTTGCACCCTATAAGAGTCACCTGTCACCATATATTGATACAATTAACATTAACATCATGTACATGCAATTAGACATCCTTTAACCACCTCTTGGTACCCCTTTCCTACAAGTCAATTTTGGGCAACATTTTGGCTCTAATCAAATATGTAAGTGACTTCTCACCATATTAGAGTCACTTTGCACCTTATAATAGTCACTTGCCATCATATATCGGTACAATTAACATGTTAACATCATGTACATGCAATTAGAAATCATTTTACCACCTCTTAGTGCCACATTCATACAAGTCAATTTTGGTCCACATTTTGGTTCTAATTAACCATGTAAGTCACTTTTCACCATATTAGAGTCATTTTTCACCTTATATGAGTTACTTTCCACAATCTATTTGTATAATTAACATGTTAACATCTTATACATCAAATTTGACATCCTTCTACCACCTCTTAGTTCCACTTTCATACAGGTCAATTCTGTTCCACATTTTGGTTCTAATCAACCATGTAAGTCACTTTTCACCATATTAAAGTCACTTTGCACCCTATAAGAGTCACTTTCCACCATAAATAAAACAATTAACATGTTAACATCATATACATCCAATTTGATATCCTTTTACCGGGTTAGGTTCTATGGAGTCCCCTATTTTATTGGAGTCCTTGGAGTCCATATATGTTCTGCAAGTAAAATATAGCTTAAACTGTTGCAAAATATATTATTTTTCAAATGATATTCTACAAATATCACAATTTTATTGAAAACATTGCAGATTGCATAGATTTTACAAGTAGAACGTTGCAAAATATAGTATTCTACAAAATATGCTTAGTTTGCAGAACATAAATGTTCATGTTGCAGAACATACATATTGTACTTGTATTTATATATGAGATTTGTATGATTTTATTGAAGTAATGATATTTGTGAAACATGTTCTGCAAGATAACACGTTTTAGAAGATATTTTATTTGCAGAACGTAGATGGACTCCGAGGACTCCAATTAAAAGGTGGACTCCATAGAACTTTACTCTCCTTTTACCATCTATTAATGCCACTTTCATACAAGTTAATTTTGTTCTACATTTTGGCTCTAATCAACCATGTAAGTCACTTTTCACCATATTAGAGTCACTTTGCACCCTATAAGAGTCGCTTGTCACCATATATTGATACAATTAACATGTTAACATCATGTACATGCAATTAGACATCCTTTAACCACCTCTTGGAACCCCTTTCTTACAAGTCAATTTTGGGCCACATTTTGGCTCTAATCAATCATGTAAGTGACTTCTCACCATATTAGAGTCACTTTGCACCTTATAAGAGTCACTTGCCATCATATATTGGTACAATTAACATGTTAACATCATGTACATGCAATAAGAAATCCTTTTACCACCTCTTAGTGCCACATTCATCCGAGTCAATTTTGGTCCACATTTTGGTTATAATTAACCATGTAAGTCACTTTTCACCATATTAGAGTCATTTGGCACCCTATATGAGTCACTTTCCACAATCTATTTGTATAATTAACATGTTAACATCATATACATTAAATTTGACATCGTTTTACCACCTCTTAGTTCCACTTTCATACAGGTCAATTTTGTTCCAAATTTTGGTTCTAATCAACCATGTAAGTCACTTTTCATCATATTAGAGTCACTTTGCACCCTATAAGAGTCACTTGTCACCATATATTGATACAATTAACATGTTAACATCATGTATATGCAATTAGACATCCTTTAACCACCTCTTGGTACCCCTTTCCAACAAGTCAATTTTTGGCCACATTTTGGCTCTAATAAATCATTTAAGTGACTTCTCACCATATTAGAGTCACTTTGCACCTTATAAGAGTCACTTGCCATCATATATTGGTACAATTAACATGTTAACATCATGTACATGCAATTAGAAATCCTTTTACCACCTCTTAGTGCCACATTCATCCGAGTCAATTTTGGTCCACATTTTGGTTCTAATTAACCATGTAAGTCACTTTTCACCATATTAGAGTCATTTTGCACTTTATATGAGTCACTTTCCACAATCTATTAGTATAATTAACATGTTAACATCTTATACATCCAATTTGACATCCTTTTACCACCTCTTAATTCCACTTTCATACAAGTCAATTATGTTCCACATTTTGGTTCTAATCAACCATGTAAGTCACTTTTCACCATATTAGAGTCACTTTGCATCCTATAAGAGTCACTTTCCATCATACACAAAACAATTATCATGTTAACATCATATACATTCAATTTGATATCCTTTTACCATCTATTAATGCCACTTTCATACAAGTTAATTTTGTTCTACATTTTGGCTGTAATCAACCATGTAAGTCACTTTTCACCATATTAGAGTCACTTTGCACCCAATAAGAGTCACTTTCCACCATATATACAACAATTAACATGTTAACATCATATATATCCAATTTGAAATCCTTTTACCACCTATTAATCCCACTTTCGTACAAGTTAATTTTGTTAAATATTTTGGCTCTAATCAACCATGCAAGTCACTTTTCACCATATTAGAGTTACTTTGCACCCTATAAGAGTCACCTGTCACCATATATTGATACAATTAACATTAACATCATGTACATACAATTAGACATCATTTAACCACCTCTTGGTACCCCTTTCCTACAAGTCAATTTTGGGCCACATTTTGGCTCTAATCAAATATGTAAGTGCCTTCTCACCATATTAGAGTCACTTTGCACCTTATAATAGTCACTTGCCATCATATATCGGTACAATTAACATGTTAACATCATGTACATGCAATTAGAAATCATTTTACCACCTCTTAGTGCCACATTCATACAAGTCAATTTTGATCCACATTTTGGTTCTAATTAACCATGTAAGTCACTTTTCACCATATTAGAGTCATTTTTCACCTTATATGAGTTACTTTCCACAATCTATTTGTATAATTAACATGTTAACATCTTATACATCAAATTTGACATCCTTCTACCACCTCTTAGTTCCACTTTTATACAGCTCAATTATGTTCCACATTTTGGTTCTAATCAACCATGTAAGTCACTTTTCACCATATTAAAGTCACTTTGCACCCTATAAGAGTCACTTTCCACCATAAATAAAACAATTAACATGTTAACATCATATACATCCAATTTGATATCCTTTTACCATCTATTAATGCCACTTTCATACAAGTTAATTTTGTTCTACATTTTGGCTCTAATCAACCATGTAAGTCACTTTTCACCATATTAGAGTCACTTTGCACCCTATAAGAGTCGCTTGTCACCATATATTGATACAATTAACATGTTAACATCATGTACATGCAATTAGACATCCTTTAACCACCTCTTGGAACCCCTTTCTTACAAGTCAATTTTGGGCCACATTTTGGCTCTAATCAATCATGTAAGTGACTTCTCACCATATTAGAGTCACTTTGCACCTTATAAGAGTCACTTGCCATCATATATTTGTACAATTAACATGTTAACATCATGTACATGCAATAAGAAATCCTTTTACCACCTCTTAGTGCCACATTCATCCGAGTCAATTTTGGTCGACATTTTGGTTCTAATTAACCATGTAAGTCACTTTTCACCATATTAGAGTCATTTGGCACCCTATATGAGTCACTTTCCACAATCTATTTGTATAATTAACATGTTAACATCATATACATTAAATTTGACATCGTTTTACCACCTCTTAGTTCCACTTTCATACAGGTCAATTTTGTTCCACATTTTGGTTCTAATCAACCATGTAAGCACTTTTCACCATATTAGAGTCACTTTGCACCCTATAAGAGTCACTTTCCACCATAAATACAACAATTAACATGTTAACATCATATACATCCAATTTGATATCCTTTTACCACCTATTAATGCCACTTTCATACAAGTTAATTTTATTCTACATTTTGGCTCTAATCAACCATGTAAGTCACTTTTCACCATATTAGAGTCACTTTGCACCCTATAAGAGACACATGTCACCATATATTGATACAATTAACATGTTAACATCATGTACATGCAATTAGACATCCTTTAACCACCTCTTGGTACCCCTTTCCTACAAGTAAATATTGTGCCACATTTTGGCTCTAATCAATTATGTAAGTGACTTCTCACCATATTAGAGTCACTTTGCACCTTATAAGAGTCACTTGCCATCATATATTGGTACAATTAACATGTTAACATCATGTACAATGAATTAGAAATCCTTTTACCACCTCTTAGTGCCACAATCATACAAGTCAATTTTGGTCCACATTTTGGTTCTGATTAACCATGTAAGTCACTTTTCACCATATTAGAGTCATTTTGCACCTTATATGAGTCACTTTCCACAATCTATTTGTATAATTAACATGTTAACATCTTATACATCCAATTTGACATCCTTTTACAACCTCTTAGTTCCACTTTCATACAGGTCAATTCTTTTCCACATTTTAGTTCTAATCAACCATGTAAGTCAATTTTCACCATATTACAGTCACTTTGCACCCTATAAGAGTCACTTTCCACCATACATACAACAATTAACATGTTAACATTATATACATCCAATTTGACATCCTTTTACCACCTATTATTGTCACTTTTATACAAGTTAATTTTGTTCCACATTTTGGCTCTAATCAACCATGTAAGTCACTTTTCACCATATTAGAGTCACTTTGCAACCTATAAGAGTCACTTGTCACCATATATTGATACAATTAACATGTTAACATCATGTATATGCAATTAGACATCCTTTAACCACCTCTTGGTACACCTTTCCTACAAGTCAATTTTTGGCCACATTTTGGCTCTAATAAATCATTTAAGTGACTTCTCACCATATTAGAGTCACTTTGCACCTTATAAGAGTCACTTGCCATCATATATTGGTACAATTAACATGTTAACATCATGTACATGCAATTAGAAATCCTTTTACCACCTCTTAGTGCCACATTCATCCGAGTCAATTTTGGTCCACATTTTGGTTCTGATTAACCATGTAAGTCACTTTTCACCATATTAGAGTCATTTTGCACTTTATATGAGTCACTTTCCACAATCTATTTGTATAATTAACATGTTAACATCTTATACATCCAATTTGACATCCTTTTACCACCTCTTAGTTCCACTTTCATACAGGTCAATTCTGTTCCACATTTTGGTTCTAATTAACCATGTAAGTCACTTTTCACCATATTAGAGTCACTTTGCATCCTATAAGAGTCACTTTCCATCATACATAAAACAATTAACATGTTAACATCATATACATTCAATTTGATATCCTTTTACCATCTATTAATGCCACTTTCATACAAGTTAATTTTGTTCTACATTTTGGCTGTAATCAACCATGTAAGTCACTTTTCATCATATTAGAGTCACTTTCCACCCAATAAGAGTCACTTTCCACCATATATACAACAATTAACATGTTAACATCATATACATCCAATTTGAAATCCTTTTACCACCTATTAATGCCACTTTCGTACAAGTTAATTTTGTTAAATATTTTGGCTCTAATCAACCATGCAAGTCACTTTTCACCATATTAGAGTCACTTTGCACCCTATAAGAGTCACCTGTCACCATATATTGATACAATTAACATTAACATCATGTACATGCAATTAGACATCCTTTAACCACCTCTTGGTACCCCTTTCCTACAAGTCAATTTTGGGCCACATTTTGGCTCTAATCAAATATGTAAGTGACTTCTCACCATATTAGAGTCACTTTGCACCTTATAATAGTCACTTGCCATCATATATCGGTACAATTAACATGTTAACATCATGTACATGAAATTAGAAATCATTTTACCACCTCTTAGTGCCACATTCATACAAGTCAATTTTGGTCCACATTTTGGTTCTAATTAACCATGTAAGTCACTTTTCACCATATTAGAGTCATTTTTCACCTTATATGAGTTACTTTCCACAATCTATTTGTATAATTAACATGTTAATACATCAAATTTGACATCCTTCTACCACCTCTTAGTTCTACTTTCATACAGGTCAATTCTGTTCCACATTTTGGTTCTAATCAACCATGTAAGTCACTTTTCACCATATTAGAGTCACTTTGCACCCTATAAGAGTCACTTTCCACCATAAATAAAACAATTAACATGTTAACATCATATACATCCAATTTGATATCCTTTTACCATCTATTAATGCCACTTTCATACAAGTTAATTTTGTTCTACATTTTGGCTCTAATCAACCATGTAAGTCACTTTTCACCATATTAGAGTCACTTTGCACCCTATAAGAGTCACTTGTCACCATATATTGATACAATTAACATGTTAACATCATGTACATGCAATTAGACATCCTTTAACCACCTCTTGGAACCCCTTTCTTACAAGTCAATTTTGGGCCACATTTTGGCTCTAATCAATCATGTAAGTGACTTCTCACCATATTAGGGTCACTTTGCACCTTATAAGAGTCACTTGTCATCATATATTGGTACAATTAACATGTTAACATCATGTACATGCAATAAGAAATCCTTTTACCACCTCTTAGTGCCACATTCATCCGAGTCAATTTTGGTCCACATTTTGGTTCTAATTTACCATGTAAATCACTTTTCACCATATTAGAGTCATTTGGCACCCTATATGAGTCACTTTCCACAATCTATTTGTATAATTAACATCATATACATTAAATTTGACATCGTTTTACCACCTCTTAGTTCCACTTTCATACAGGTCAATTTTGTTCCACATTTTGGTTCTAATCAACCATGTAAGTCACTTTTCACCATATTAGAGTCACTTTGCACCCTATAAGAGTCACTTTTCACCATAAATACAACAATTAACATGTTACCATCATATACATCCAATTTGATATCCTTTTACCACCTATTAATGCCACTTTCATACAAGTTAATTTTGTTCTACATTTTGGCTCTAATCAACCATGTAAGTCACTTTTCACCATATTAGAGTCACTTTGCACCCTATAAGAGACACATGTCACCATATATTGATACAATTAACATGTTAACATCATGTACATGCAATTAGACATCCTTTAACCCCCTCTTGGTACCCCTTTCCTACAAGTCAATTTTGGGCCATATTTTGGCTCTAATCAATCATGTAAGTGACTTCTCACCATATTAGAGTCACTTTGCACCTTATAAGAGTCACTTGCCATCATATATTGGTACAATTAACATCTTAACATCATGTTCAATGAATTAGAAATCCTTTTACCACCTCTTAGCGCCACATTCATACAAGTCAATTTTGGTCCACATTTTGGTTCTGATTAACCATGTAAGTCACTTTTCACCATATTAGAGTCATTTTGCACCTTATATGAGTCACTTTCCACAATCTCTTTGTATAATTAACATGTTAACATCTTATACATCCAATTTGACATCCTTTTACCACCTCTTAGTTCCACTTTCATACAGGTCAATTCTGTTCCACATTTTGGTTCTAATCAACCATATAAGTCACTTTTTACCATATTAGAGTCACTTTGCATCCTATAAGAGTCACTTTCCATCATACATAAAACAATTAACATGTTAACATCATATACATTCAATTTGATATCCTTTTACCATCTATTACTGCCACTTTCATACAAGTTAATTTTGTTCTAAATTTTGGCTCTAATTAACCATGTAAGTCACTTTTCACCATATTAGAGTCACTTTGCACCCAATAAGAGTCACTTTCCACCATATATACAACAATTAACTTGTTAACATCATATACATCCAATTTGAAATCCTTTTACCACCTATTAATGCCACTTTCATACAAGTTAATTTTGTTAAATATTTTGGCTCTAATCAACCATGCAAGTCACTTTTCACCATATTAGAGTCACTTTGCACCCTATAAGAGTCACTTGTCACCATATTTTGATACAATTAACATTAACATCATGTACATGCAATTAGACATCCTTTAACCACCTCTTGGTACCCCTTTTCTACAAGTCAATTTTGGGCCACATTTTGGCTCTAATCACATATGTAAGTGACTTCTCACCATATTAGAGTCACTTTGCATCTTATAAGGGTCACTTGCCATCATATATCGGCACAATTAACATGTTAACATCATGTACATGCAATCAGAAATCATTTTACCACCTCTTAGTGCCACATTCATACGAGTCAATTTTGGTCCACATTTTGGTTCTAATTAACCATGTAAGTCACTTTTCACCATATTAGAGTCATTTTTCACCTTATATGAGTTACTTTCCACAATCTATTAGTATAATTAACATGTTAACATCTTATACATCCAATTTGACATCCTTTTACCACCTCTTAGTTCCACTTTCATACAGGTCAATTATGTTCCACATTTTGGTTCTAATCAACCATGTAAGTCACTTTTCACCATATTAGAGTCACTTTGCACCCTATAAGAATCACTTTCCACGATAAATAAAACAATTAACATGTTAACATCATATACATCCAATTTGATATTCTTTTACCATCTATTAATGCGACTTTCATACAAGTTAATTTTGTTCTACATTTTGGCTCTAATCAACCATGCAAGTCACTTTTCACCATATTAGAGTCACTTTACACCCTATAAGAGTCGCTTGTCACTATATATTGATACAATTAACATGTTAACATCATGTACATGGAATTAGACATCCTTTAACCACCTCTTCGAACCCCTTTCTTACAAGTCAATTTTGGGCCACATTTTGGCTCTAATCAATCATGTAAGTGGCTTCTCACCATATTAGAGTCACTTTGCACCTTATAAGAGTCACTTGCCATCATATATTGGTATAATTAACATGTTAACATCATGTACATGCAATAAGAAATCCTTTTACCACCTCTTAGTGCCACATTCATCCGAGTCAATTTTGGTCCACATTTTGGTTCTAATTAACCATGTAAGTCACTTTTCACCATATTAGAGTCATTTTGCACCCTATATTAGTCACTTTCCACAATCTATTTGTATAATTAACATGTTAACATCATATACATCCAATTTGACATCGTTTTACCACCTCTTAGTTCCACTTTCATACATGTCAATTTTGTTCCACATTTTGGTTCTAATCAACCATGTAAGTCACTTTTCACCATATTAGAGTCACTTTGCACCCTATAAGGGTCACTTTCCACCATAAATACAACAATTAACATGTTAACATCATATACATCCAATTTGATATCCTTTTACCAACTATTAATGCCACTTTCATACAAGTTAATTTTGTTCTACATTTTGGCTCTAATCAACCATGTAAGTCACTTTTCACCATATTAGAGTCACTTTGCACCCTATAAGAGACACATGTCACCATATATTGATAAATTAACATGTTAACATCATGTACATGCAATTAGACATCCTTTAACCACCTCTTGGTACCCCTTTCCTACAAGTCAATTTTGGGCCATATTTTGGCTCTAATCAATCATGTAAGTGACTTCTCACCATATTAGAGTCACTTTGCACCTTATAAGAGTCACTTGCCATCATATATTGGTACAATTAACATGTTAACATCATGTACAATGAATTAGAAATCCTTTTACCACCTCTTAGTGCCACATTCCTACAAGTCAATTTTGGTCCACATTTTGGTTCTGATTAACCATGTAAGTCACATTTCACCATATTAGAGTCATTTTGCACCTTATATGAGTCACTTTCCACAATCTATTTGTATAATTAACATGTTAACATCTTATACATCCAATTTGAATTTGACATCTTTTTACCACCTATTAATGTCACTTTCATACAAGTTAATTTTGTTCCACATTTTGGCTCTAATCAACCATGTAAGTCACTTTTCACCATATTAGAGTCACTTTGCACCCTATAAGAGTCACTTGTCACAATATATTGATACAATAAACATGTTAACATCATGTATATGCAATTAGACATCCTTTAACCACCTCTTGGTACCCCTTTCCTACAAGTCAATTTTTGGCCACATTTTGGCTCTAATCAATCATGTAAGTGACTTCTCACCATATTAGAGTCACTTTGCACCTTATAAAAGTCACTTGCCATCATATATTGGTACTATTAACATGTTAACATCATGTACATGCAATTAGAAATCCTTTTACCACCTCTTAGTGCCACATTCATCCGAGTCAATTTTGGTCCACATTTTGGTTCTAATTAACCAAGTCATTTTTCACTGTATTAGAGTCATTTTGCACCCTATATGAGTCACTTTCCACAATCTATTTGTATAAATAACATGTTAACATCATATACATCCAATTTGACATCCTTTTACCACCTCTTAGTTTCACTTTCATACAGGTCAATTTTGTTCCACATTTTGGTTCAAATCAACCATGTAAGTCACATTTCATCATATTAGAGTCACTTTGCACCCTATAAGAGTCACTTTCCACCATATATACAACAATTAACATGTTAACATCATATACATCCAATTTGATATCCTTTTACCACCTATTAATGCCACTTTCATACAAGTAAATATTGTTCAACATTTTGGCTCTAATCAACCATGTAAGTCACTTTTCACCATATTAGAGTCACTTTGCACTCTATAAGAGTCACTTGTCACCATATAATCATGTACATGCAATTAGACATCCTTTAACCACTTCTTGGTACCCCTTTCCTACAAGTCAATTTTAGGCTACATTTTGGCTCTAATCAAATATGTAAGTGACTTATCACCATATTAGAGTCACTTTGCACCTTATAAGAGTCACTTGCCATCATATCTCGGTACAATTAACATGTTAACATCATGTACATTTAATTAGAAATCCTTTTACCACCTCTTAGTGCCACATTTATACAAGTCAATTTTGGTCCATATTTTGGTTCTAATTAACCATGTAAGTCACTTTTCACCATATTAGAGTCATTTTGCACGTTATATTAGTCACTTTCCACAATATATTTGTATAATTAACATGTTAACATCTTATAAATCCAATTTGAAATCCTTTTACCGCCTCTTAGTTCCACTTTCATACAGGTCAATTCTGTTCCACATTTTGGTTCTAATCAACCATGTAAGTCACTTTTCACCATATTAGAGTCACTTTGCATCCTATAAGAGTCACTTTCCACCATAAATACAACAATTAACATGTTAACATCATATACATCCAATTTGATATTCTTTTACCACCTATTAATGCCACTTTCATACAAGTTAATTTTGTTCTACATTTTGGCTCTAATCAACCATGTAAGTCACTTTTCACCATATTAGAGTCACTTTGCACCATATAAGAGACACTTGTCACCATATATTGATACAATTAACATGTTAACATCATGTAAATGCAATTAGACATCCTTTAACCACCTCTTGGTACCCCTTTCCTACAAGTCAATTTTGGGCCACATTTTGGCTCTAATCAATCATGTAAGTGACTTCTCACCATATTAGAGTCACTTTGCACCTTATAAGAGTCACTTGCCATCATATATTGGTACAATTAACATGTTAACATCATGTACAATGAATAAGAATTCCTTTTACCACCTCTTAGTGCCACATTCATACAAGTCAATTTTGGTCCACATTTTGGTTCTAATTAACCATGTAAGTCACTTTTCACCATATTAGAGTCATTTCGCAACTTATATGAGTCACTTTCCACAATATATTTGTATAATTAACATGTTAACATCTTATACATCCAATTTGACATCATTTTACCACCTCTTAGTTCCACTTTCATACATGTCAATTCTTTTCCACATTTTAGTTCTAATCAACCATGTATGTCAATTTTCACAATATTAGAGTCACTTTGCACCCTATAAGAGTCACTTTCCACCATACATACAACAATTAACATGTTTACATTATATACATCCAATTTCACATCCTTTTACCACCTATTAATGTCACTTTCATACAAGTTAATTTTGTTCCACATTTTGTCTCTAATCAGCCATGTAAGTCACTTTTCACCATATTAGGGTCACTTTGCACCCTATAAGAGTCACTTGTCACCATATATTGATACAATTAACATGTTAACATCATGTACATGCAATTAGACATCCTTTAACCACCTCTTGGTACCCCTTTCCTACAAGTTAATTTTGGGCCACATTTTGGCTCTTATCAATCATGTAATTGACTTCTCACCATATTAGAGTCACTTTGAACCTTATAAGAGTCACTTGCCATCATATATTGGTACAATTAACATGTTAACATCATGTACATGCAATTAGAAATCTTTTTACCACCTCTTAGTGCCACATTCATACAAGTTAATTTTGGTCCACATTTTGGTTCTAATTAACCATGTAAGTCACTTTTCACCATATTAGAGTCATTTTGCACCTTATATGAGTCACTTTCCACAATCTATTTCTATAATTAACATGTTAAAATGTTATACATCCAATTTGACATCCTTTTACCACCTCTTAGTTCCACTTTCATACAAGTTAATTTTGTTCCACATTTTGGTTCTAATCATCTATGTAAGTCACTTTTCACCATATTAGAGTCACTTTGCACCCTATAAGAGTCACTTTCCACCATAAATACAACAATTAACATGTTAACATCATATACATCCAATTTGATATCCTTTTACCACCTATAAATGCCACTTTCGTACAAGTTAATTTTGTTCTACATTTTGGCTCTAATCACTCATGTAAGTCACTTTTCACCATATTAGAGTCACTTTGCACCCTATAAGAGTCACTTGTCACCATATATTGATACAATTAACATCATGTATATGCAATTAGACATCCTTTAACCACCTCTTGGTACCCCTTTCCAACAAGTCAATTTTTGGCCACATTTTGGCTCTAATCAATCATGTAAGTGACTTCTCACCATATTAGAGTCACTTTGCACCTTATAAGAGTCACTTTCCATCATATATTGGTACAATTAACATGTTAAAATCATGTACATGCAAATAGAAATCCTTCTACCACCTCTTAGTGCCACATTCATCCGAGTCAATTTTGGTCCACATTTTGGTTCTAATTAATCATGTAAGTCTCTTTTCACCAGATTAGAGTCATTTTGCACCCTATATGATTCACTTTCCACAATCTATTAGTATAATTAACATGTTAACATCTTATACATCACCATATTAGAGTCACTTTGCACCTTATAAGAGTCACTTGCCATCATATATTGGTACAATTAACATGTTAACATCATGTACATGCAATTAGAAATCCTTTTACCACCTCTTAGTGCCACATTCATACAAGTCAATTTTGGTCCACATTTTGGTTCTAATTAACCATGTAAGTCACTTTTCACCATATTAGAGTCATTTTGCACCCTATATGATTCACTTTCCACAATCTATTAGTATAATTAACATGTCAACATCATATACTTCCAATTTGACATCTTTTTACTACCCCTTTGTTCCAATTTCATACAGGTAAATGTTGTTCCACATTTTGGTTCTTATCAACCATGTAAGTCACTTTTCACCATATTAGAGTCACCTTGCACCCTATAAGAGTAATTTTCCACCATACATACAACAATTAATATGTTAACATTATATATATCCAATTTGACATCCTTTTACCACCTATTAATGTCACTTTTATACAAGTTAATTTTGTTCCACATTATGGCTCTAATCAACCATATAAGTCACTTTTCACCATATTAGAGTCACTTTGCACCCTACAAGAGACACTTGTCACCATATATTGATACTACTAACATGTTAACATCATGTACATGCAATTAGACATCCTTTAACCACCTCTTGGTACCCCTTTCCTACAAGTCAATTTTGGGCCACATTTTGGCTCTAATCAATCATGTAAGTGACTTCTCACCATATTCGAGTCACTTTGCACCTTATAAGAGTCACTTGCCATCATATATTGGTACAATTAACATGTTAACATCATGTACATGCAATTAGAAATCCTTTTACCACCTCTTAGTGCCACATTCATACAAGTCAATTTTGGTCCACATTTTGGTTATAATTAACCATGTAAGTCACTTTTCACCATATTAGAGTCACTTTACACCCTATATGATTCACTTTCCACAATCTATTAGTATAATTAACATGTCAACATCATATACTTCCAATTTGACATATTTTTACCACCTCTTAGTTCCAATTTCATACAGGTAAATGTTGTTCCACATTTTGGTTCTAATCAACCATGTAAGTCACTTTTCACCATATTAGAGTCACTTTGCACCCTATAAGAGTCACTTTCCACCATACATACAACAATTAACATGTTAACATTATATACATCCAATTTGACATCCTTTTACCACCTATTAATGTCACTTTCATACAAGTTAATATTGTTCCACATTTTGGCTCTAATCAACCATTTAAGTCACTCTTCACCATATTAGAGTCACTTTTTACTCTATGAGAGTCACTTGTCACCATATATTGATACAATAACCATCTTAACATCATGTACATGCAATTAGACATCCTTTAACCAACTCTTGGTACCCCTTTCCTACAAGTCAATTTTGGGCCACATTTTGGCTCTAATCAATCATGTATGTGACTTCTAACCATATTAGAGTCACTTTGCACCTTATAAGAGTCACTTGCCATCATATATTCGTACAATTAATATGTTAACATCATGTACATGCAATTAGAAATCCTTTACCACCTCTTAGTGCCACATTCATACGAGTCAATATTGTTCCACATTTTGGTTCTAATTAACCATGTAAGTCACTTTTAACGATATTAGAGCCATTTTGCACCCTATATGAGTCACTTTCCACAATCTATTTGTATAATTAACATGTTAACATCATATGCATCCAATTTGATATCCTTTTACAACCTCTTAGTTCCACTTTCATACAGGTCAATTTTGTTCCACATTTTGGTTCTAATCAACCATGTAAGTCACTTTTCAACATATTAGAGTCACTTTGCACCCTATAAGAGTCACTTTCCACCATACATACAACAATTAACATGTTAACATTATATACATCCAATTTGACATCCTTTTACCACCTATTAATGTCATTTTCATACAAGTTAATTTTTTTCCACATTTTGGCTCTAATCAACCATTTAAGTCACTCTTCACCATATTAGAGTCACTTTGCACCCTATAAGAGTCAGTTGTCACCATATATTGATACAATTAACATGTTACCATCATGTACATGCAATTAGACATCCTTTAACCACCTCTTGGTACCCATTTCCTACAAGTTAATTTTGGGCCACATATTGGCTCTAATCAATCATGTAAGTGACTTCTCACTATATTAGAGTCACTTTGCACCTTATAAGAGTCACTTGCCATCATATATTGGTACAATTAACATGTTCACATCATGTACATGCAATTTCAAATCTTTTTACCACCTCTTAGTGCCATATTCATACAAGTCAATTTTGGTCCACATTTTGGTTCTAATTAACCATGTAAGTCACTTTTCACCATATTAGAGTCATTTTGCATCCTATATGATTCACTTTCCACAATCTATTAGTATAATTAACATGTTAACATCATATACATCCAATTTGACATCTTTTTACCACCTCTTAGTTACAATTTCATACATGTCAATTTTGTTCCACATTTTGGTTCTAATTAACCATGTAAATCACTTTTCAGCATATTAGAGTCACTTTGCACCCTATAAGAGTCACTTGTCACCATATATTGATACAATTAACATCATGTATATGCAATTAGACATCCTTTAACCACCTCTTGGTACCCCTTTCCAACAAGTCAATTTTTGGCCACATTTTGGCTCTAATCAATCATGTAAGTGACTTCTCACCATATTAGAGTCACTTTGCACCTTATAAGAGTCACTTTCCATCATATATTGGTACAATTAACATGTTAAAATCATGTACATGCAAATAGAAATCCTTCTACCACCTCTTAGTGCCACATTCATCCGAGTCAATTTTGGTCCACATTTTGGTTCTAATTAATCATGTAAGTCTCTTTTCACCAGATTAGAGTCATTTTGCAACCTATATGATTCACTTTCCACAATCTATTAGTATAATTAACATGTTAACATCTTATACATCACCATATTAGAGTCACTTTGCACCTTATAAGAGTCACTTGCCATCATATATTGGTACAATTAACATGTTAACATCATGTACATGCAATTAGAAATCCTTTTACCACCTCTTAGTGCCACATTCATACAAGTCAATTTTGGTCCACATTTTGGTTCTAATTAACCATGTAAGTCACTTTTCACCATATTAGAGTCATTTTGCACCCTATATGATTCACTTTCCACAATCTATTAGTATAATTAACATGTCAACATCATATACTTCCAATTTGACATCTTTTTACTACCCCTTTGTTCCAATTTCATACAGGTAAATGTTGTTCCACATTTTGGTTCTTATCAACCATGTAAGTCACTTTTCACCATATTAGAGTCACCTTGCACCCTATAAGAGTAATTTTCCACCATACATACAACAATTAATATGTTAACATTATATATATCCAATTTGACATCCTTTTACCACCTATTAATGTCACTTTTATACAAGTTAATTTTGTTCCACATTATGGCTCTAATCAACCATATAAGTCACTTTTCACCATATTAGAGTCACTTTGCACCCTACAAGAGACACTTGTCACCATATATTGATACTACTAACATGTTAACATCATGTACATGCAATTAGACATCCTTTAACCACCTCTTGGTACCCCTTTCCTACAAGTCAATTTTGGGCCACATTTTGGCTCTAATCAATCATGTAAGTGACTTCTCACCATATTCGAGTCACTTTGCACCTTATAAGAGTCACTTGCCATCATATATTGGTACAATTAACATGTTAACATCATGTACATGCAATTAGAAATCCTTTTACCACCTCTTAGTGCCACATTCATACAAGTCAATTTTGGTCCACATTTTGGTTATAATTAACCATGTAAGTCACTTTTCACCATATTAGAGTCACTTTACACCCTATATGATTCACTTTCCACAATCTATTAGTATAATTAACATGTCAACATCATATACTTCCAATTTGACATATTTTTACCACCTCTTAGTTCCAATTTCATACAGGTAAATGTTGTTCCACATTTTGGTTCTAATCAACCATGTAAGTCACTTTTCACCATATTAGAGTCACTTTGCACCCTATAAGAGTCACTTTCCACCATACATACAACAATTAACATGTTAACATTATATACATCCAATTTGACATCCTTTTACCACCTATTAATGTCACTTTCATACAAGTTAATATTGTTCCACATTTTGGCTCTAATCAACCATTTAAGTCACTCTTCACCATATTAGAGTCACTCTTTACTCTATGAGAGTCACTTGTCACCATATATTGATACAATAACCATCTTAACATCATGTACATGCAATTAGACATCCTTTAACCAACTCTTGGTACCCCTTTCCTACAAGTCAATTTTGGGCCACATTTTGGCTCTAATCAATCATGTATGTGACTTCTAACCATATTAGAGTCACTTTGCACCTTATAAGAGTCACTTGCCATCATATATTCGTACAATTAATATGTTAACATCATGTACATGCAATTAGAAATCCTTTACCACCTCTTAGTGCCACATTCATACGAGTCAATATTGTTCCACATTTTGGTTCTAATTAACCATGTAAGTCACTTTTAACCATATTAGAGCCATTTTGCACCCTATATGAGTTACTTTCCACAATCTATTTGTATAATTAACATGTTAACATCATATGCATCCAATTTGATATCCTTTTACAACCTCTTAGTTCCACTTTCATACAGGTCAATTTTGTTCCACATTTTGGTTCTAATCAACCATGTAAGTCACTTTTCAACATATTAGAGTCACTTTGCACCCTATAAGAGTCACTTTCCACCATACATACAACAATTAACATGTTAACATTATATACATCCAATTTGACATACTTTTACCACCTATTAATGTCATTTTCATACAAGTTAATTTTTTTTCCACATTTTGGCTCTAATCAACCATTTAAGTCACTCTTCACCATATTAGAGTCACTTTGCACCCTATAAGAGTCAGTTGTCACCATATATTGATACAATTAACATGTTACCATCATGTACATGCAATTAGACATCCTTTAACCACCTCTTGGTACCCATTTCCTACAAGTTAATTTTGGGCCACATATTGGCTCTAATCAATCATGTAAGTGACTTCTCACTATATTAGAGTCACTTTGCACCTTATAAGAGTCACTTGCCATCATATATTGGTACAATTAACATGTTCACATCATGTACATGCAATTTCAAATCTTTTACCACCTCTTAGTGCCACATTCATACAAGTCAATTTTGGTTCCACATTTTGGTTCTAATTAACCATGTAAGTCACTTTTCACCATATTAGAGTCATTTTGCATCCTATATGAGTCACTTTCCACAATCTATTAGTATAATTAACATAATACATCCAATTTGACATCTTTTACACCTCTTAGTTACAATTTCATACATGTCAATTTTGTTCCACATTTTTGGTTCTAATCACTCATGTAAGTCACTTTTCAGCATATTAGAGTCACTTTGCACCCTATAAGAGTCACTTGTCACCATATATTGATACAATTAACATCATGTATATGCAATTAGACATCCTTTAACCACCTCTTGGTACCCCCTTTCCAACAAGTCAATTTTTGGCCACATTTTGGCTCTAATCAATCATGTAAGTGACTTCTCACCATATTAGAGTCACTTTGCACCTTATAAGAGTCACTTTCCATCATATATTGGTACAATTAACATGTTAAAATCATGTACATGCAATAGAAATCCTTCTACCACCTCTTAGTGCCACATTCATCCGAGTCAATTTTGGTCCACATTTTGGTTTCTAATTAATCATGTAGTCTCTTTGCACCATATTAGAGTCATTTTGCAACCTATATGATTCACTTTCCACAATCTATTAGTATAATTAACATGTTAACATCTTATACATCACCATATTAGAGTCACTTTGCACCTTATAAGAGTCACTTGCCATCATATATTGGTACAATTAACATGTTAACATCATGTACATGCAATTAGAAATCCTTTTACCACCTCTTAGTGCCACATCATACAAGTCAATTTTGGTCCACATTTTGGTTCTAATTAACCATGTAAGTCACTTTTCACCATATTAGAGTCATTTTTGCACCCTATATGATTCACTTTCCACAATCTATTAGTATAATTAACATGTCAACATCATATACTTCCAATTTGACATCTTTTTACTACCCCTTTAGTTCCAATTTCATACAGGTAAATGTTTGTTCCACATTTTGGTTCTTATCAACCATGTAAGTCACTTTTCACCATATTAGAGTCACCTTGCACCCTATAAGAGTAATTTTCCACCATACATACAACCAATAATATGTTAACATATATATATCCAATTTGACATCCTTTTACCACCTATTAATGTCACTTTTATACAAGTTAATTTGTTCCACATTATGGCTCTAATCAACCATGTAAGTCACTTTCACCATATTAGAGTCACTTTGCACCCTACAAGAGACACTTGTCACCATATATTGATACTACTAACATGTTAACATCATGTACATGCAATTAGACATCCTTTAACCTACCTCTTGGTACCCCCTTTCCTACAAGTCAATTTTGGGCCACATTTTGGCTCTAATCAATCATGTAAGTGACTTCTCACCATATTCGAGTCACTTTGCACCTTATAAGAGTCACTTGCCATCATATATTGGTACAATTAACATGTTAACATCATGTACATGCAATTAGAAATCCTTTTACCACCTCTTAGTGCCACATTCATACAAGTCAATTTTGGTCCACATTTTGGTTATAATTAACCATGTAAGTCACTTTTCACCATATTAGAGTCACTTTACACCCTATATGATTCACTTTCCACAATCTATTAGTATAATTAATATGTCAACATCATATACTTCCAATTTGACATCTTTTTACCAACTCTTAGTTCCAATTTTATACAGGTAAATGTTGTTCCACATTTTGGTTCTAATCAACCATGTAAGTCACTTTTCACCATATTAGAGTCACTTTGCACCCTATAAGAGTCACTTTTCCACCATACATACAACAATTAACATGTTAACATTATATACTATCCAATTTGACATTCCTTTACCACCTATTAATGTCACTTTCATACAAGTTAATATTGTTCCACATTTTGGCTCTAATCAACCATTTAAGTCACTCTTCACCATATTAGAGTCACTTTTTACTCTATGAGAGTCACTTGTCACCATATATTGATACACTAAACCATCTTAACCATCATGTACATTGCAATTAGACATCCTTTAACCAACTCTTGGTACCCCTTTCCTACAAGTCAATTTTGGGCCACATTTTGGCTCTAATCAATCATGTATGTGACTTCTAACCATATTAGAGTCACTTTGCACCTTATAGAGTCACTTGCATCATATATTGGTACAATTAATATGTTAACATCATGTACATGCAATTAGAAATCTTTTACCACCTTCTAGTGCCACTTCATACGATGTCAATTTTGTTCCACATTTGGTTCTAATTAACCATGTAAGTCACTTTAACCATATTAGAGCCATTTTGCACCCTATATGAGTCACTTTCCACAATCTATTTGTATAATTAACATGTTAACATCATATATCCAATTTGATATCCTTTTACACCTCTTAGTTCCACTTTCATACAGGTCAATTTGTTCCACATTTTGGTTCTAATCAACCATGTAAGTCACTTTTCAACATATTAGAGTCACTTTGCACCCTATAAGAGTCACTTTCCACCATACATACAACAATTAACATGTTAACATTATATACATCCAATTTGACATCCTTTTACCACCTATTAATGTCATTCATACAAGTTAATTTTTTCCACATTTTGGCTCTAATCAACCATTTAAGTCACTCTTCACCATATTAGAGTCACTTTGCACCCTATAAGAGTCAGTTGTCACCATATATTGATACAATTAACATGTTACATCATGTACATGCAATTAGACATCCTTTAACCACCTCTTGGTACCCATTTCCTACAAGTTAATTTTGGGCCACATATTGGCTCTAATCAATCATGTAAGTGACTTCTCACTATATTAGAGTCACTTTGCACCTTATAAGAGTCACTTGCCATCATATATTGGTACAATTAACATGTTCACATCATGTACATGCAATTGAAATCCTTTTACCACCTCTTAGTGCCACATTCATACAAGTCAATTTTGGTCCACATTTTGGTTCTAATTAACCATGTAAGTCACTTTTCACCATATTAGAGTCATTTTGCACCTATATGATTCACTTTCCACAATCTATTAGTATAATTAACATGTTAACATCATATACATCCAATTTGACATCTTTTACCACCTCTTAGTTACAATTTCATACATGTCAATTTTGTTCCACATTTTGGTTCTAATCAACCATGTAATCACTTTTCACCATATTAGAGTCACTTTGCACCCTATAAGAGTCACTTTCCACCATATATATAACAATTAACATGTTAACATCATATAATCCAATTTGACATCCTTTTACCACCTATTAATCCTACTTTCATACAAGTTAATTTTGTTCCACATTTTGGCTCTAATCAACCATGTAAGTCACTTTTCAACATATTAGAGTCACTTTGCATATAAGAGTCACTTTCACCATATTGATACAATTAACATGTTAACATCATGTACATGCAATTAGACATCCTTTAACCACCTCTTGGTACCCTTTCCTACAAGTTAATTTTGGGCCACATTTTGGCTCTAATCAAATGTAAGTGATTCTCACCATATTAGAGTCACTTTGCCCTATAAGAGTCACTGTGCACCATATATTTATACAATAACATGTTAACATCATGTACATGCAATTAGACATCCTTTAACCACCTCTTGGTACCCCTTTCCAGCAAGTCAATTTTTGGGCCACATTTTGGCTCTAATCAATCATGTAAGGACTTCTCACCATATTAGAGTCATTTGCACCTTATAAGAGTCACTTGCCATCATATATTGGTACAATTAACATGTTAACATCATGTACATGCAATTAGAAATCCTTTTACCACTCTTAGTGCACATTCATACAAGTCAATTTGGTCCATTTTGGTTATAATTAACCATGTAAGTCACTTTTCACCATATTAGAGTCACTTTGCACCTATATGAGTCACTTTCCACAATCTATTAGTATAATTAACATGTAACATCATATACATCCAATTTGACTTTACCACCTCTTAGTTCCACATTTCATACAGGTAATGTTGTTCCACATTTTGGTCTAATCAACCATGTAAGTCACTTTTCACCATATTAGAGTCACTTTGCACCCTATAAGAGTCACTTTCCACATACATACAACAATTAACATGTTAACATATATACATCCAATTTGACATCCTTTTACCAACCTTAATGTCACTTTCATACAAGTTAATTTTGTTCCAATTTTGGCTCTAATAAACCATTTAAGTCACTCACCATATTAGAGTCACTTTGCACCCTATAAGAGTCATTGTCACCATATATTGAAACAATTAACATGTTAAATCATGTACGCAATTAGACATCTTTAAACCACCTCTGGTACCCATTTCCTACAAGTTAATTTTGGGCCACATTTTGGCTCTAATCAATCATGTAAGTGACTTTTCACTATATTAGAGTCACTTTGCACCTTATAGAGTCACTTGCCATCATATATTGGTAAATTAACATGTTCACATAGTACATGCAATTAGAAATCCTTTTACCATCTCTTAGTGCCACATTCATACGAGTCAATTTTGTTCCACTTTTTGTTTAATTAACCATGTAAGTCACTTTTCACCAATATAGAGTCATTGCACCCTATATGAGTCATTTCCACAATCTATTTGTATAATTAACATGTTAACATCATATACATCCAATTTGATACCTTTTACCACCTCTTAGTTCACTTTCATACAGGTCAATTTTGTTCCACATTTTGGTTCTAATCAACCATGTAA
>NW_027418397.1:0-16399 GCF_009905375.1 Apium graveolens
ATTAGAGCCAAAAATGTGGAACAAAATTAACTTGTATCAAAGTGACATTAATAGGTGGTAAAAGGATGTCAAAATTGGATGTATATAATGTTAACAGTTAATGTTGTATGTATGGTGGAAAGTGACTCTTATAGGGTGCAAAGTGACTAATATGTTGAAAAGTGACTTACATGTTTGATTAGAACCAAAATGTGGAACAAAATTGACCATGTATGAAAGTGGAACTAAGAGGTGGTTAAAAGGATATCAAATTGGATGTATATGATGTTAACATGTTAATTATACAAATAGATTGTGGAAAGTGACTCATATAGGGTGCAAAATGACTCTAATATGGTGAAAAGTGACTTACATGGTTAATTAGAACCAATATGTGGAACAAAATTGACTCGTATGAATGTGCACAAAGAGGTGGTAAAGGATTTCTAATTGTATGTACATGATGTTAACATGTTAATTGTACCAATATATGATGGCAAGTGACTCTTATAAGGTGCAAAGTGACTCTAATATGGTGAGAAGTCACTTACATGATTGATTAGAGCCAAAATGAGGCCAAAATTGACTTGTAGGAAAGGGTACCAAGAGGTGGTTAAAGGATGTCTAATTGCATGTACATGATGTTAACATGTTAATTGTATCAATATATGGTGGAAAGTGACTCTTATAGGATGCAAAGTGACTCTAATATGTTGAAAAGTGACTTACATGGTTGATTAGAGCTAAAATGTGGAACAAAATTAACTTGTATGAAAGTAGCATTAATAGGTGGTAAAAGGAGGTCAAATTGGATGTATATGATGTTAACATGTTAATGTGTTATATATGGCGGAAAGTGACTCTTATAGGGTGCAAGTGACTCTAATATGGTGAAAAGTGATTTACATGGTTGATTAGAACCAAAATGTGGAACAAAATTGACCTGTATGAAATTGTAACTAAGAGGTGGTAAAAAGATGTTAAATTGGATGTATATGATGAACATGTTAATTATACTAATAGATTGTGGAAAGTGAATCATATAGGGTGCAAAATGACTCTAATCTGGTGAAAAGTGACTTACATGGTTAATTAGAACCAAAATGTGGACCAAAATTGACTTGTATGAATGTGGCACTAGAGGTGGTAAAAGGATTTCTAATTGCATGTACATGATGTGAACATGTTAATTGTACCAATATATGATGGCAAGTGACTCTTTTAAGGTGCAAAGTGACCCTAATATAGTGAGAAGTCACTTACACGATTGATTAGAGCCAAAATGTGGCCCAAAATTACTTGTTGGAAATGGGTACCAAGAGGTGGTTAAAGGATGTCTAATTGCATGTACATGATGTTAACATGTTAATTGTATCAATTATGGTTGAAAGTGACTCTTATAGGATGCAAAGTGACTCTAATATGATGAAAGTGACTTACATGGTTGATTAGAGCTAAAATGTTGGAACAAAATTAACTTGTATGAAAGTAGCATTAATAGGTGGTAAAAGGATGTCAAATTGGATGTATATGATGTTAACATGTTAATTGTTATATATGGTGGAAAGTGACTCTTATAGGGTGCAAAGTGACTCTAATATGTTGAAAAGTGACTTACATGGTTGATTATAACCAAAATGTGGAACAAAATTGACCTGTATGAAAGTGGAACTAAGAGGTGGTAAAAAGGATATCAAATTGGATGTATATGATGTTAACATGTTAATTATACAACTAAATTGTGGAAAGTGACTCATATAGGGTGCAAAATGACTCTAATATGGTGAAAAGTGACTTACATGGTTAATTAGAACCAAAATGTGGAACAAAATTGACTCATATGAATGTGGCACTAAGAGGTGGTAAAGGATTTCTAATTGTATGTACATGATGTTAACATGTTAATTGTACCAATATATGATGGCAAGTGACTCTTATAAGGTGCAAAGTGACTCTAATATAGTGAGAAGTCACTTACATGATTGATTAGAGCCAAAATGTGGTCCAAAATTAACTTGTAGGAAATGGGTACCAAGAGGTGGTTAAATGGATGTCTAATTGCATGTACATGATGTTAACATGTTAATTGTATCAATATATGGTGACAACTGACTCTTATAGGGTGCAAAGTGACTCTAATATGGTGAAGAGTGACTTAAATGGTTGATTAGAGCCAAATGTGGAACAAAATTAACTTGTATGAAAGTGACATTAATAGGTGGTAAAAGGATGTCAAATTGGATGTATATAATGTTAACATGTTAATTGTTGTATGTATGGTGGAAAGTGACTCTTATAGGGTGCAAAGTGACTCTAATATGTTGAAAAGTGACTTACATGGTTGATTAGAACCAAATGTGGAACAAAATTGACCTGTATGAAAGTGGAACTAAGAGGTGGTAAAAGGATATCAAATTGGATGTATATGATGTTAACATGTTAATTATACAAATAGATTGTGGAAAGTGACTCATATAGGGTGCAAAATGACTCTAATATGGTGAAAAGTGACTTACATGGTTAATTAGAACCAAAATGTGGACCAAAATTGACTCGTATGAATGTGGCACTAAGAGGTGGTAAAGGATTTCTAATTGCATGTACATGATGTTAACATGTTAATTGTACCAATATATGATGGCAAGTGACTCTTATAAGGTGCAAAGTGACTCTAATATGGTGAGAAGTCACTTACATGATTGATTAGAGCCAAAATGTGGCCCAAAATTGACTTGTAGGAAAGGGGTACCAAGAGTTGGTTAAAGGATGTCTAATTGCATGTACATGATGTTAAGATGGTAATTGTATCAATATATGGTGACAAGTGACTCTTATAGAGTAAAAAAGTGACTCTAATATGGTGAAAAGTGACTTACATGGTTGATTAGAGCCAAAATGTGGAACAAAATTAACATGTATGAAAGTGACATTAATAGGGGGTAAAAGGATGTCAAATTGGATATATATAATGTTAACATGTTAATTGTTGTATGTATGGTGGAAAATGACTCTTATAGGGTGCAAAGTGACTCTAATATGGTGAAAAGTGACTTACATGGTTGATTAGAACCAAAAATGTGGAACAACATTTACCTGTATGAATTGGAACTAAGAGGTGGTAAAAAGATGTCAAATTGGAAGTATATGATGTTGACATGTTAATTATACTAATAGATTGTGGAAAGTGAATCATATAAGGGTGTAAAATGACTCTAATATGGTGAAAAGTTACATGGTTAATTAGAACCAAATGTGGACCAAAATTGACTTGTATGAATGTGGCACTAAGAGGTGGTCAAAGGATTTCTAATTGCATGTACATGATGTTAACATGTTAATTGTACCAATATATGATGGCAAGTGACTCTTATAAGGTGCAAAGTGACTCTACTATGGTGAGAAGTCATTTACATGATTGATTAGAGCCAAAATGTGGCCCAAATTGAACTTGTAGGAAATGGGTACCAAGAGGTGGTTAAAGGATGTCTAATTTGCATGTACATGATGTTAACATGTTAATTGTATCAATATATGGTGAAAGTGACTCTTATAGGATGCAAAGTGACTCTAATATGTTGAAAAGTGACTTACATGGTTGATTAGAGCTAAAATGTGGAACAAAATTAACTTGTATGAAAGTAGCATTAATAGGTGGTAAAAGGATGTCAAATTGGATGTATATGATGTTAACATGTTAATTGTTATATATATGGAGGAAAGTGACTCTTATAGGGTGCAAAGTGACTCTAATATGGTGAAAAGTGATTTACATGGTTGATTAGAACCAAAATGTGGAACAAAATTGACCTGTACTGAAATTGTAACTAAGAGGTGGTAAAAAGATGTCAAATTGGATGTATATGATGTTAACATGTTAATTATACTAATAGATTAGTGGAAAGTTAATCATATAGGGTGCAAAATGACTCTAATATGGTGAAAAGTGACTTACATGGTTAATTAGAAACCAAAATGTGGACCAAACTTGACTTGTATGAATGTGGCATAGGAGGTGGTAAAGGATTTCTAATTGCATGTACATGATGTGAACATGTTAATTGTACCAATATATGATGGCAAGTGACCTCTTATAAGGTGCAAGTGACCTAATATAGTGAGAAGGCACTTACACGATTGATTAGAGCCAAAATGTGGCCCAAAATTAACTGTAGAAAATGGGTACCAAGAGGTGGTTAAAGGATGTCTAAGTGCATGGACATGATGTTAACATGTTAATTGTATCATTAGGTGGAAAGTGACTCTTATAGGATGCAAAATGACTCTAATATGTTGAAAAGTGACTTACAATGGTTGATTAGAGCTAAAATGTGGAACAAATTAATTGTGGAAAGTAGCATTAATAGGTGGTAAAAGGATGTCAAATGGATGTATATGATGGTAACATGTTAATTGTTATATATATGGTGGAAAGTGACTCTTATAGGGTGCAAAGTGACTCTAATATGTTGAAAGTGACTTACATGGTTGATTAGAACCAAAATGTGGAACAAAATTGACCTGTATAAAGTGGAACTAAGAGGGTGGTATAAAGGATATCAAATTGGATGTATATGATGTTAACATGTTCATTATACAAATAGATTGTGGAAAGTGACTCATATAGGGTGCAAAATGACTCTATATAGGTGAAAGTGACTTACATGGTTAATTAGAACAAAAATGTGGAACAAAATTGACTCGTATGAATGTGGCACTAAGAGATGGTAAAGGATTTCTAATTGCATGTACATGATGTGAACATGTTATTGTACCAATATATGATGGCAAGTGACTCTTATAAGGTGCAAAGTGACTCTAATATAGTGAAAGTCACTTACCTGATTGATTAGAGCCAAATGTGGCCCAAATTAACTTGTAGGAAATGGGTACCAGAGGTGGTTTAAAGGATGTCTAATTGCATGTACATGATGTTAACATGTTAATTGTTTCAATATATGGTGACAACTGACTCTTATAGGGTGCAAAGTGACTCTAATATGGTGAAGAGTGACTTAAATGGTTGATTAGAGCCAAAATGTGGAACAAAATTAACTTGTATGAAAGTGACATTAATAGGTGGTAAAAGGATGTCAAATTGGATGTATATAATGTTAACATGTTAATTCTTGTATGTATGGTGGAAAGTGACTCTTATAGGGTGCAAAGTGACTCTAATATGGTGAAAAGTGACTTACATGGTTGATTAGAACCAAAATGTGGAACAACATTTACCTGTATGAAATTGGAACTAAGAGGTGGTAAAAATATGTCAAATTGAAGTATATGATGTTGACATGTTAATTATACTAATAGATTGTGGAAAGTGAATCATATAGGGTGTAAAGTGACTCTAATATGGTGAAAAGTGACTTACATGGTTAATTATAACCAAAATGTGGACCAAAATTGACTTGTATGAATGTGGCACTAAGAGGTGGTAAAAGGATTTCTAATTGCATGTACATGATGTTAACATGTTAATTGTACCAATATATGATGGCAAGTGACTCTTATAAGGTGCAAAGTGATTGTAATATGGTGAGAAGTCACTTACATGATTGATTAGAGCCAAATGTGGCCCAAAAATGACTTGCTGGAAAGGGTTACCAGAGGTGGTTAAAGGATGTCTAATTGCATGTACATGATGTTAACATGTTAGTAGTATGAATATATGGTGACAAGTGTCTCTTGTAGGGGCAAAGTGACCCTAATTAGTGAGAAGTCACTTACACCATTGATTAGAGGCCAAAATGTGGCCCAAAATTAACTTGTAGGAAATGGGTACCAAGAGGTGGTTAAAGGATGTCTAATTGCATGTACATGATGTTACATGTTAATTGTATCAATTATGGTGGAAAGTGGACTCTATACGATGCAAAGTGACTCTAATATGTTGAAAAGAGACTTACATGGTTGATTAGAGCTAAAATGTGGAACAAAATTAACTTGTATGAAGTAGGATTAATAGGTGTAAAAGGATGTCAAATTGATGTATATGATGTTAACATGTTAATTGTTATATATATGGTGGAAAGTGACTCTTATAGGGTGCAAAGTGACTCTAATATGGTGAAAAGTGATTTACATGGTTGATTAGAACCAAAATGTGGAACAAAATTGACATGTATGAAATTGTAACTAAGAGGTGGTAAAAGATGTCAAATTGGATGTATATGATGTTAACATGTTAATTATACTAATAGATTGTGGAAAGTGAATCATATAGGATGCAAAATGACTCTAATATGGTGAAAAGTGACTTGCATGGTTTAATTAGAACCAAAATGTGGACCAAAATTGACTTGTATGAATGTGGCACTAAGAGGTGGTAAAAGGATTTGAAATTGCATGTACATGATGTGAACATGTTAATTGTACCAATATATGATGGCAAGTGACTCTTATAAGGTGCAAAGTGACTCTAATATAGTGAGAAGTCACTTACATGATTGATTAGAGCCAATATGTGGCCCAAATTAACTTGTAGGAAATGGGTACCAAGAGGTGGTTAAAGGATGTCTAATTGCATGTACATGATGGTAACATGTTAATTGTATCAATATATGGTGACAACTGACTCTTATAGGGTGCAAAGTGACTCTATATGGTGAAGAGTGACTTAAATGGTTGATTAAGCCAAATGTGGAAAAAAATTAACTTGTATGAAATGACATTAATAAGGTGGTAAAAGGATGTCAAATTGGATGTATATAATGTTAACATGTTAATTGTTGTATGTATGGTGGAAAGTGACTCTTATAGGGTGCAAAGTGACTCTAATATGTTGAAAAGTGACTTACATGGTTGATTAGAACCAAAATGTGGAACAAAATTGACCTGTATGAAAGTGGAACTAAGAGGTTGTAAAAGGATATCAAATTGGATGCATATGATGTTAACATGTTAATTAAACAAATAGATTGTGGAAAGTGACTCATATAGGGTGCAAAATGGCTCTAATATGGTTAAAAGTGACTTACATGGTTAATTAGAACCAAAATATGGAACAATATTGACTCGTATGAATGTGGCACTTAAAGGATTTCTAATTGCATGTACATGATGTTAACATATTAATTGTACCAATATATGATGGCAAGTGACTCTTATAAGGTGCAAAGTCACTCTAATATGGTTAGAAGTCACATACATGATTGATTAGAGCCAAAATATGGCCCAAAATTGACTTGTAGGAAAGGGGTACCAAGAGTTGGTTAAAGGATGTCTAATTGCATGTACATGATGTTAAGCTGGTTATTGTATCAATATATGGTGACAAGTGACTCTCATAGAGTAAAAAGTGACTCTAATATGGTGAAGAGTGACTTAAATGGTTGATTAGAGCCAAATGTGGAACAATATTAACTTGTATGAAAGTGACATTAATAGGTGGTAAAAGGATGTCAAATTGGATGTATATAATGTTAACATGTTAATTGTTGTATGTATGGTGGAAAGTGACTCTTATAGGGTGCAAAGTGACTCTAATATGGTGAAAAGTGACTTACATGGTTGATTAGAACCAAAATGTGGAACAAACATTTACCTGTATGAAATTGGAACTAAGAGGTGGTAAAAATATGTCAAATTGGAAGTATATGATGTGACATGTTAATTATACTAATAGATTGTGGAAAGTGAATCATATAGGGTGTAAAGTGACTCTAATATGGTGAAAAGTGACTTACATGGTTAATTATAACCAAAATGTGGACCAAAATTGACTTGTATGAATGTGGCACTAAGAGGTGGTAAAAGGATTTCTAATTGCATGTACATGATGTTAACATGTTAATTGTACCAATATATGATGGCAAGTGACTCTTATAAGGTGCAAAGTGACTCTAATATGGTGAGAAGTCACTTACATGATTGATTAGAGCCAAAATGTGGCCCAAATTGACTTGCTGGAAAGGGGGTACCAAGAGGTGGTTAAAGGATGTCTAATTGCATGTACATGATGTTAACATGTTAGTAGTATGAATATATGGTGACAAGTGTCTCTTGTAGGGTGCAAAGTGACCCTAATATAGTGAGAAGTCACTTACACCATTGATTAGAGCCAAAATGTGGCCCAAAATTAACTTGTAGGAAATGGGTACCAAGAGGTGGTTAAAGGATGTCTAATTGCATGTACATGATGTTAACATGTTAATTGTATCAATTATGGTGGAAAGTGACTCTTATACGATGCAAAGTGACTCTAATATGTTGAAAAGAGACTTACATGGTTGATTAGAGCTAAAATGTGGAACAAAATTAACTTGTATGAAAGTAGGATTAATAGGTGGTAAAAGGATGTCAAATTGGATGTATATGATGTTAACATGTTAATTGTTATATATATGGTGGAAAGTGACTCTTATAGGGTGCAAAGTGACTCTAATATGGTGAAAAGTGATTTACATGGTTGATTAGAACCAAAATGTGGAACAAAATTGACATGTATGAAATTGTAACTAAGAGGTGGTAAAAAGATGTCAAATTGGATGTATATGATGTTAACATGTTAATTATACTAATAGATTGTGGAAAGTGAATCATATAGGATGCAAAATGACTCTAATATGGTGAAAAGTGACTTACATGGTTAATTAGAACCAAAATGTGGACCAAAATTGACTTGTATGAATGTGGCACTAAGAGGTGGTAAAAGGATTTGAAATTGCATGTACATGATGTGAACATGTTAATTGTACCAATATATGATGGCAAGTGACTCTTATAAGGTGCAAAGTGACTCTAATATAGTGAGAAGTCACTTACATGATTGATTAGAGCCAATATGTGGCCCAAAATTAACTTGTAGGAAATGGGTACCAAGAGGTGGTTAAAGGATGTCTAATTGCATGTACATGATGGTAACATGTTAATTGTATCAATATATGGTAACAACTGACTCTTATAGGGTGCAAAGTGACTCTAATATGGTGAAGAGTGACTTAAATGGTTGATTAGAGCCAAAATGTGGAAAAAAATTAACTTGTATGAAAATGACATTAATAGGTGGTAAAAGGATGTCAAATTGGATGTATATAATGTTAACATGTTAATTGTTGTATGTATGGTGGAAAGTGACTCTTATAGGGTGCAAAGTCACTCTAATATGTTGAAAAGTGACTTACATGGTTGATTAGAACCAAAATGTGGAACAAAATTGACCTGTATGAAAGTGGAACTAAGAGGTTGTAAAAGGATATCAAATTGGATGCATATGATGTTAACATGTTAATTATACAAATAGATTGTGGAAAGTGACTCATATAGGGTGCAAAATGGCTCTAATATGGTTAAAAGTGACTTACATGGTTAATTAGAACCAAAATATGGAACAATATTGACTCGTATGAATGTGACACTAAGAGGTGGTAAAGGATTTCTAATTGCATGTACATGATGTTAACATATTAATTGTACCAATATATGATGGCAAGTGACTCTTATAAGGTGCAAAGTCACTCTAATATGGTTAGAAGTCACATACATGATTGATTAGAGCCAAAATATGGCCCAAAATTGACTTGTAGGAAAGGGGTACCAAGAGTTGGTTAAAGGATGTCTAATTGCATGTACATGATGTTAAGATGGTTATTGTATCAATATATGGTGACAAGTGACTCTCATAGAGTAAAAAGTGACTCTAATATGGTGAAGAGTGACTTAAATGGTTGATTAGAGCCAAAATGTGGAACAATATTAACTTGTATGAAAGTGACATTAATAGGTGGTAAAAGGATGTCAAATTGGATGTATATAATGTTAACATGTTAATTGTTGTATGTATGGTGGAAAGTGACTCTTATAGGGTGCAAAGTGACTCTAATATGGTGAAAAGTGACTTACATGGTTGATTAGAACCAAAATGTGGAACAACATTTACCTGTATGAAATTGGAACTAAGAGGTGGTAAAAATATGTCAAATTGGAAGTATATGATGTTGACATGTTAATTATACTAATAGATTGTGGAAAGTGAATCATATAGGGTGTAAAGTGACTCTAATATGGTGAAAAGTGACTTACATGGTTAATTATAACCAAAATGTGGACCAAAATTGACTTGTATGAATGTGGCACTAAGAGGGGTAAAAGGATTTCTAATTGCATGTACATGATGTTACCATGTTAATTGTACCAATATATGATGGCAAGTGACTCTTATAGGTGCAAAGTGACTCTAATATGGTGCAGAAGTCACTTACATGATTGATTAGAGCCAAATGTGGCCCAAAATTGACTTGCTGGAAAGGGGGTACCAAGAGGTGGTTAAAGGATGTCTAATTGCATGTACATAATGTTAACATGTTAGTAGTATGAATATATGGTGACAAGTGTCTCTTGTAGGGTGCAAAGTGACCCTAATATAGTGAGAAGTCACTTACACCATTGATTAGAGCCAAAATGTGGCCCAAAATTAACTTGTAGGAAATGGGTACCAAGAGGTGGTTAAAGGATGTCTAATTGCATGTACATGATGTTAACATGTAATTGTATCAATTATGGTGGAAAGTGACTCTTATACGATGCAAAGTGACTCTAATATGTGAAAAGAGACTTACATGGTTGATTAGAGCTAAAATGTGGAACAAAATTAACTTGTATGAAAGTAGGATTAATAGGTTGTAAAAGGATGTCAAATTGGATGTATATGATGTTAACATGTTAATTGTTATATATATGGTGGAAAGTGACTCTTATAGGGTGCAAAGTGACTCTAATATGGTGAAAAGTGATTTACATGGTTGATTAGAACCAAAATGTGGAACAAAATTGACATGTATGAAATTGTAACTAAGAGGTGGTAAAAAGATGGTCAAATTGGATGTATATGATGTTAACATGTTAATTATACTAATAGATTGTGGAAAGTGAATCATATAGGATGCAAAATGACTCTAATATGGTGAAAAGTGACTTACATGGTTAATTAGAACCAAAATGTGGACCAAAATTGACTTGTATGAATGTGGCACTAAGAGGTGGTAAAAGGATTTGAAATTACATGTACATGATGTGAACATGTTAATTGTACCAATATATGATGGCAAGTGACTCTTATAAGGTGCAAAGTGACTCTAATATAGTGAGAAGTCACTTACATGATTGATTAGAGCCAATATGTGGCCCAAAATTAACTTGTAGGAAATGGGTACCAAGAGGTGGTTAAAGGATGTCTAATTGCATGTGCATGATGTTAATATGTTAATTGTATCAATATATGGTGACAACTGACTTTTATAGGGTGCAAAGTGACTCTAATATGGGGAAGAGTGACTTAAATGGTTGATTAGAGCCAAAATGTGGAACAAAATTAACTTGTATCAAAGTGACATTAATAGGTGGTAAAAGGATGTCAAATTGGATGTATATAATGTTAACATGTTAATTGTTGTATGTATGGTGGAAAGTGACTCTTATAGGGTGCAAAGTGACACTAATATGTTGAAAAGTGACTTACATGTTTGATTAGAACCAAAATGTGGAACAAAATTGACCTGTATGAAAGTGGAACTAAGAGGTGGTAAAAGGATATCAAATTGGATGTATATGATGTTAACATGTTAATTATACAAATAGATTGTGGAAAGTGACTCATATAGGGTGCAAAATGACTCTAATATGGTGAAAAGTGACTTACATGGTTAATTAGAACCAGAATGTGGAACAAAATTGACTCGTATGAATGTGGCACTAAGAGGTTGTAAAGGATTTCTAATTGCATGTACATGATGTTAACAAGTTAATTGTACCAATATATGATGGCAAGTGACTCTTATAAGGTGCAAAGTGACTCTAATATGGTGAAAAGTGACTTACATGGTTGATTAGAACCAAAATGTGGAACAACATTTACCTGTATGAAATTGGAACTAAGAGGTGGTAAAAATATGTCAAATTGGAAGTATATGATGTTGACATGTTAATTATACTAATAGATTGTGGAAAGTGAATCATATAGGGTGTAAAGTGACTCTAATATGGTGAAAAGTGACTTACATGGTTAATTATAACCAAAATGTGGACCAAAATTGACTTGTATGAATGTGGCACTAAGAGGTGGTAAAAGGATTTCTAATTGCATGTACCATGATGTTAACATTGTTAATTGTACCAATATATGATGGCAAGTGACTCTTATAAGGTGCAAAGTGACTCTAATATGGTGAGAAGTCACTTACATGATTGATTAGAGCCAAAATGTGGCCCAAAATTGACTTGCTGGAAAGGGGGTACCAAGAGGTGGTTAAAGGATGTCTAATTGCATGTACATGATGTTAACATGTTAGTAGTATGAATATATGGTGACAAGTGTCTCTTGTAGGGTGCAAAGTGACCCTAATATAGTGAGAAGTCACTTACACCATTGATTAGAGCCAAAATGTGGCCCAAAATTAACTTGTAGGAAATGGGTACCAAGAGGTGGTTAAAGGATGTCTAATTGCATGTACATGATGTAACATGTTAATTGTATCAATTATGGTGGAAAGTGACTCTTATACGATGCAAGTGACTCTAATATGTTGAAAAGAGACTTACATGGTTGATTAGAGCTAAAATGTGGAACAAAATTAACTTGTATGAAAGTAGGATTAATAGGTTGTAAAAGGATGTCAAATTGGATGTATATGATGTTAACATGTTAATTGTTATATATATGGTGGAAAGTGACTCTTATAGGGTGCAAAGTGACTCTAATATGGTGAAAAGTGATTTACATGTTGATTAGAACCAAAATGTGGAACAAAATTGACATGTATGAAATTGTAACTAAGAGGTGGTAAAAAGATGTCAAATTGGATGTATATGATGTTAACATGTTAATTATACTAATAGATTGTGGAAAGTGAATCATATAGGATGCAAAATGACTCTAATATTGTGAAAAGTGACTTACATGGTTAATTAGACCAAAATGTGGACCAAAATTGACTTGTATGAATGTGGCACTAAGAGGTGGTAAAAGGATTTGAAATTGCATGTACATGATGTGAACATGTTAATTGTACCAATATATGATGGCAATGACTCTTATAAGGTGCAAAGTGACTCTAATATATGAGAGTCACTTACATGATTGATTAGAGCAATATGTGGCCCAAAATTACTGTTAGGAAATGGTACCAAGAGGTGGTAAAGGATGTCTAAATTGGCATGTGCATGATGTATATTTAATGTATCAATATATGGTTGACAACTGACTTTTATAGGGTGCAAAGTGACTCTAATATGGGAAGAGTGACTTAACATGGTTATTAGAGCCAAAATGTGGAACAAAATTAACTTGTATCAAGTGACATTAATAGGTGGTAAAAGGATGTCAAATTGGATGTATATATGTAACATGTTAATTGTTGTATGTATGGTGGAAAGTGACTCTTATAGGGTGCAAGTGACTAATATGTTGAAAGTGACTTACATGTTTGATAGAACCAAAATGTGGCACAAAATTGACCTGTATGAAGTGGACTAAGAGTGTGTAAAAGGATCAAATGGATGTATATGATGTGTAACATGTTAATTATACAAATAGAGTGTGGAAAGTGACTCATATAGGGTGCAAAATGACTCTAATATGGTGAAAAGTGACTTACATGGTAATTAGAACCAAATGTGGAACAAAATTGACTCGTATGAATGTGGCACTAAGAGGTGGTAAAGGATTCTAATTGCATGTACATGATGTTAACAATTTAATTGTACCAATATATGTGGCAAGTGACTCTTATAAGTGCAAAGTGACTCTAATATGGTGAAAAGTGACTTACATGGTTGATTAGAACCCAAATGTGGAACAACATTACCTGTATGAAATTGGAACTAAGAGGTGGTAAAAATATGTCAAATTGGAATGTATATGATGTTGACATGTTAATTATACTAATAGATTGTGGAAAGTGAATCATATATGTGTAAAGTGACTCTAATATGGTGAAAAGTGACTTACATGGTTAATTATAACCAAAATGTGGACCAAAATTGACTTGTATGAAATGTGGCACTAAGAGGTGGTAAAAGGATTCTAATTGCATGTACATGATGTTAACATGTTAATTGTACCAATATATGATGGCAAGTGACTCTTATAAGGTGCAAGTGACTCTAATATGGTGAGAAGTCAACCATGATTGATTAGAGCCAAAATGTGGCCCAAAAATTGACTTGCTGGAAAGGGGGTACCAAGTTGGTTAAAGGATGTCTAATTGCATGTACATGATGTTAACTGTTATTAGTATGAATATATGGTGAAAGGTCTCTTGTAGGTGCAAAGTGACCCTAATATAGTGAGAAGTCACTTACACAATTGATTAGAGCCAAAATGTGGCCCAAATGACTTGTAGGAAATGGTACCAAGAGGTGGTTAAAGGATGTCTAATTGCATGTACATGATGTAAACATTTAATTGTATCAATTATGGTGGAAAGTGACTCTTATACGATGCAAGTGACTCTAATATGTTGAAAAGAGACTTATGGTTGATTAGAGCTAAAATGTGGAACAAAATTAACTTGTATGAAAGTAGGATTAATAGGTGGTAAAAGGATGTCAAATTGGATGTATATGATGTTAACATGTTAATTGTTATATATATGTGGAAAGTGACTCTTATAGGGTGCAAAGTGACTCTAATATGGTGAAAAGTGATTTACATGGTTGATTAGAACCAAAATGTGGAACAAAATTGACATGTATGAAATTGTAACTAAGAGGTGGTAAAAAGATGTCAAATTGGATGTATATGATTTAACATGTTAATTATACTAATAGATTGTGGAAAGTGAATCATATAGGATGCAAAATGACTCTAATATTGAAAGTGACTTACATGGTAATTAGAACCAAAATGTGGACCAAAATTGACTTGTATGAATGTGGCACTAAGAGGTGGTAAAAGGATTTGAAATTGCATGTACTGATGTGAACATGTTAATTGTACCAATATATGATGGCAAGTGACTCTATAAGGTGCAAAGTGACTCTAATATAGTGAGAAAGTCACTTACATGATTGATTAGAGCCAATATGTGCCCAAAATTAACTTGTAGGAAATGGGTACCAAGAGGTGGTTTAAGGATGTCTAATTGCATGTACATGTGGTAACATGTTATTGTATCATATATGGTGACAACTGACTCTTATAGGGTGCAAATGACTCTAATATGGTTGAAGAGTGACTTAAATGGTTGATTAGAGCCAAAATGTGGAAAAAAATTAACTTGTATGAAATGACATTAATAGGTGGAAAAGGATGTCAAATTGGATGTATATATGTTAACATGTTAATGTTGTATGATGGTGGAAAGTGACTCTTATAGGGTGCAAAGTGACTCTAATATGTTGAAAAGTGACTTACATGGTTGATTAGAACCAAAATGTGGAACAAATTGATGTATGAAAGTGAACTAAGAGGTTGTAAAAGGATATCAAATTGGGATGTAGTTGATGTTAGCATGTTTAATTATACAAATAGATTGGGAAAGTGACCTATAGGTGCCAAATGGCTCTAATATGGTTAAAAGTGACTACATGGTTAATTAGAACCAAAATATGGAACAATATTGACTAGTATGAATGTGGCACTTAAAGGATTTCTAATTGCCTGTACATGATGTTAACATATTAATTGTACCAATATATGATGGCAAGTGACTCTTATAAGGGCAAAGTGACTCTAATATGGGGTAGAAGTCACATACTGATTGATTAGAGCCAAAAATGTGGCCCAAAATTGACTTGGGAAAGGGTACCAAGAGTGGTTAAAGGATGTCTAATGCATGTACATGATGTTAAGATGGTTAGTGTATCAATATATGGTGACAAGTGACTCTCATAGAGTAAAAAGTGACTCTAATATGTGAAGAGTGACGAAATGGTTGATTAGAGCCAAAATTGTGGAACCAATATTAACTTGTATGAAAGGACATTAATAGGTGGTAAAAGGATGTCAAATTGGATTATATAATGTAACATGTTAATTTGTGTATGTATGTGGAAAGTGACTCTTATAGGGTGCAAAGTGACTTATATGGTGAAAAGTGACTTACATGGTTGATTAGAAACCAAATATGGAACAACATTTTACCTGTATGAAATTGGAACTAAGAGGTGGTAAAATATGTCAAATCGGAAGATATGGTTGACATTTAATTATACTAATAGATTGTGGAAAGTGAATCATATAGGGTGTAAAGTGACTCTAATAGGTGAAAAGGACTTACATGGTTAATTATAACCAAAATGTGGACCAAAATTGACTTGTATGAATGTGGCACTAAGAGTGGTAAAAGGATTTCTAATTGCATGTACATGATGTTTAACATTTAATTGTACCAATATATGATGCAAGTGACTTTATAAGGTGCAAAGTGACTCTAATATGGTGAGAAGTCACTTACATGATTGTTAGAGCCAAATGTGGCCC
>NW_027418398.1:0-33345 GCF_009905375.1 Apium graveolens
TGAAAAAGTGACTTACATGGTTGATTAGAACCGAAATGTGGAACTAAATTGACCTGTATGAAAGTGGAATTAGAGGTGGTAAAAGGATGTTAAATCGGATGTATATGATGTTAACATGTTAATTACAAATATATGGTGGAAAGTGACTCATATAAGGTGCAAAATGACTCTAATATGGTGAAAAGTGACTTACATGGTAAATTAGAACCGAAATGAGGACCAAAATTGACTTGTAGGAAAGGAGTACCAAGATGATTGATTAGAGCCGAAATGTGGCCCGAAATTGACTTGTGGGAAAGGGGTACCAAGAGGTGGTTTAAGGATGTCTAATTGCATGTACATGATGTTAACATGTTAATTGTATCAATATATGGTGGCATGTGACTCTTATCGGGTGCAAAGTGACTCTAATATGGTGAAAAGTGACTTACATGGTTGATTAGAGCCAAAATGTGGTACAAAATTAACTTGTATGAAAGTGGCATTAATAGGTGCTAAAAGTATGTCAAATTGGATGTATATGATGTTAACATGTTAATTGTTGTATATATGGTGGAAAGTGACTCTTATAGGGGTGCAAAGTGACTCTAATATGATGAAAAGTGACTTACATGGTTGATTAGAACCGAAATGTGGAACTAAATTGACCTGTATAAAAGTGGAATTAAGAGGTGGTAAAAGGATGTTAAATCGGATGTATATGATGTTAACATGTTAATTATACAAATATATGGGGAAAGTGACTCATATAGGTGCAAAATGACTCTAATATGGTGAAAAGTGACTTACATGGTAAATTAGAACCGAAATGAGGACCAAAATTGACTTGTATGAATGTGGCACTAAGAGGTGGTAAAAGGATTTCTAATTGCATGCACATGATGTTAACATATTAATTGTACCAATATATGATGGCAAGTGACTCTTATAAGGTGGAAAGTAACTCTAATATGGTGAGAAGTCACTTACATGATTGATTAGAGCCAAAATGTGGCCCAAAATTGACTTGTAGGAAAGGGGTACCAAGAGGTGGTTTAAGGATGTCTAATTGCATGTACATGATGTTAACATGTTAATTGTATCAATATATGGTGGCAAGTGACTCTTATAGGGTGCAAAGTGACTCGAATATGGTGAAAAGTGATTATATGGTTGATAGAGCCAAATGTGGTACAAAATTAACTTGTATGAAAGTGGCATTAATAGGTGGTAAAAGGATGTCAAATTGGATGTATATGATGTTAACATGTTAATTGTTGTATATATGGTGGAAAGTGACTCTTATAGGGGTGCAAAGTGACTCTAATATGATGAAAAGTGACTTACATGGTTGATTAGAACCGAAATGTGGAACTAAATTGACCTGTATAAAGTGGAATTAAAGGTGGTAAAAGGATGTTAAATCGGATGTATATGATGTTAACATGTTAATTATACAAATATGGGGAAAGTGACTCATATAGGTGCAAAATGACTCTAATATGGTGAAAAGTGACTTACATGGTAATTAGAACCGAAATGAGGACCAAAATTGACTTGTATGAATGTGGCACTAAGAGGTGGTAAAAGGATTTCTAATTGCATGCACATGATGTTAACATATTAATTGTACCAATATATGATGGCAAGTGACTCTTATAAGGTGGAAAGTAACTCTAATATGGTGAGAAGTCACTTACATGATTGATTAGAGCCAAATGTGGCCCAAAATTGACTTGTAGGAAAGGGGTACCAAGAGGTGGTTTAAGGATGTCTAATGCATGTACATGATGTTAACATGTTAATTGTATCAATATATGGTGGCAAGTGACTCTTATTGGGTGCAAAGTGACTCGAATATGGTGAAAAGTGACTTATATGGTTGATTAGAGCCAAAATGTGGTACAAAATTAACTTGTATGAAAGTGGCATTAATAGGTGGTAAAAGGATGTCAAATTGGATGTATATGATGTTAACATGTTAATTGTTGTATATATGGTGGAAAGTGACTCTTATAAGGGTGCAAATGACTCTAATATGATGAAAAGTGACTTACATGATCAATTAGAACCAAAATGTGGAACTAAATTGACCTTTATGAAAGTGGAATTAAGAGGTGGTAAAAGGATGTTAAATCGGATGTATATGATGTTAACATGTTAATTGTACAAATATATGGTGGAAAGTGACTCATATAGGGTGCAAAATGACTCTAATATGGTGAAAAGTGACTTACATGGTAAATTAGAACCGAAATGAGGACCAAAATTGACTTGTAGGAAAGGGGTACCAAGATGATTGATTAGAGCCAAAATGTGGCCCGAAATTGACTTGTGGAAAGGGGTACCAAGATGTGTTTAAGGATGTCTAATTGCATGTACATGATGTTAACATGTTAATTGTATCAATATATGGTGGCAAGTGACTCTTATCGGGTGCAAAGTGACTCTAATATGGTGAAAAGTGACTTACATGGTTGATTAGAGCCAAAATGTGGTACAAAATTAACTTGTATGAAAGTGGCATTAATAGGTGCTAAAAGTATGTCAAATTGGATGTATATGATGTTAACATGTTAATTGTTGTATATATGGTGGAAAGTGACTCTTATAGGGGTGCAAAGTGACTCTAATATGATGAAAAGTGACTTACATGGTTGATTAGAACCGAAATGTGGAACTAAATTGACCTGTATAAAGTGGAATTAAGAGGTGGTAAAAGGATGTTAAATCGGATGTATATGATGTTAACATGTTAATTATACAAATATATGGGGGAAAGTGACTCATATAGGTGCAAAATGACTCTAATATGGTGAAAAGTGACTTACATGGTAAATTAGAACCGAAATGAGGACCAAAATTGACTTGTATGAATGTGGCACTAAGAGGTGGTAAAAGGATTTCTAATTGCATGCACATGATGTTAACATATTAATTGTACCAATATATGATGGCAAGTGACTCTTATAAGGTGGAAAGTAACTCTAATATGGTGAGAAGTCACTTACATGATTGATTAGAGCCAAAATGTGGCCCAAAATTGACTTGTAGGAAAGGGGTACCAAGAGGTGGTTTAAGGATGTCTAATTGCATGTACATGATGTTAACATGTTAATTGTATCAATATATGGTGGCAAGTGACTCTTATAGGGTGCAAAGTGACTCGAATATGGTGAAAAGTGACTTATATGGTCGATTAGAGCCAAAATGTGGTACAAAATTAACTTGTACGAAAGTGGCATTAATAGGTGGTAAAAGGATGTCAAATTGGATGTATATGATGTTAACATGTTAATTGTTGTATATATGGTGGAAAGTGACTCTTATAGGGGTGCAAAGTGACTCTAATATGATGAAAAGTGACTTACATGGTTGATTAGAACCGAAATGTGGAACTAAATTGACCTGTATAAAGTGGAATTAAGAGTGGTAAAAGGATGTTAAATCGGATATATATGTTAACATGTTAATTATACAAATATATGGGAAAGTGACTCATATAGGTGCAAAATGACTCTAATATGGTGAAAAGTGACTTACATGGTAAATTCGAACCGAAATGAGGACCAAAATTGACTTGTATAATGTGGCACTAAGAGGTGGTAAAAGGATTTCTAATTGCATGCACATGATGTTAAATATTAATTGTACCAATATATGATGGCAAGTGACTCTTATAAGGTGGAAAGTAACTCTAATATGGTGAGAAGTCACTTACATGATTGATTAGAGCCAAATGTGGCCCAAAATTGACTTGTAGGAAAGGGGTACCAAGAGGTGGTTTAAGGATGTCTAATAGCATGTACATGATGTTAACATGTTAATTGTATCAATATGGTGGCAAGTGACTCTTATAGGGTGCAAAGTGACTCGAATATGGTGAAAAGTGACTTATATGGTTGATTAGAGCCAAAATGTGGTACAAAATTAACTTGTATGAAAGTGGCATTAATAGGTGGTAAAAGGATGTCAAATTGGATGTATATGATGTTAACATGTTAATTGTTGTATATATGGTGGAAAGTGACTCTTATAAGGGTGCAAATGACTCTAATATGATGAAAAGTGACTTACATGATCAATTAGAACCAAAATGTGGAACTAAATTGACCTTTATGAAAGTGGAATTAAGAGTGTGTAAAAGGATGTTAAATCGGATGTATATGATGTTAACATGTTAATTGTACAAATATATGGTGGAAAGTGACTCATATAGGGTGCAAAATGACTCTAATATGGTGAAAAGTGACTTACATGGTAAATTAGAACCGAAATGAGGACCAAAATTGACTTGTAGGAAAGGGGTACCAAGATGATTGATTAGAGCCAAAATGTGGCCCGAAATTGACTTGTGGGAAAGGGGTACCAAGATGTAGTTTAAGGATGTCTAATTGCATGTACATGATGTTAACATGTTAATTGTATCAATATATGGTGGCAAGTGACTCTTATCGGGTGCAAAGTGACTCTAATATGGTGAAAAGTGACTTACATGGTTGATTAGAGCCAAATGTGGTACAAAATTAACTTGTATGAAAGTGGCATTAATAGGTGCTAAAAGTATGTCAAATTGGATGTATATGATGTTAACATGTTAATTGTTGTATATATGGTGGAAAGTGACTCTTATAGGGGTGCAAAGTGACTCTATGATGAAAAGTGACTTACATGGTTGATTAGAACCGAAAGTGGAACTAAATTGACCTGTATAAAAGTGGAATTAAGAGGTGGTAAAAGGATGTTAAATCGGATGTATATGATGTTAACATGTTAATTATACAAATATATGGGGGAAAGTGACTCATATAGGTGCAAAATGACTCTAATATGGTGAAAAGTGACTTACATGGTAAATTAGAACCGAAATGAGGACCAAAATTGACTTGTATGAATGTGGCACTAAGAGGTGGTAAAAGGATTTCTAATTGCATGCACATGATCTTAACATATTAATTGTACCAATATATGATGGCAAGTGACTCTTATAAGGTGGAAAGTAACTCTATATGGTGAGAAGTCACTTACATGATTGATTAGAGCCAAAATGTGGCCCAAAATTGACTTGTAGGAAAGGGGTACCAAGAGGTGGTTTAAGGATGTCTAATTGCATGTACATGATGTTAACATGTTAATTGTATCAATATATGGTGGCAAGTGACTCTTATAGGGTGCAAAGTGACTCGAATATGGTGAAAAGTGACTTATATGGTCGATTAGAGCCAAATGTGGTACAAATTAACTTGTACGAAAGTGGCATTAATAGGTGGTAAAAGGATGTCAAATTGGATGTATATGATGTTAACATGTTAATTGTTGTATATGGTGGAAAGTGACTCTTATAAGGTGCAAATGACTCTAATATGGTGGAAAGTGACTCATATAAGGTGCAAAATGACTCTAATATGGTGAAAAGTGACTTACATGGTAAATTATAACCGAAATGAGGACCAAAATTGACTTGTAGGAAAGGAGTACCAAGATGATTGATTAGAGCCAAATGTGGCCCAAATTGACTTGTGGAAAGGGGTACCAAGAGGTGATTTAAGGATGTCTAATTGCATGTACATGATGTTAACATGTTAATTGTATCAATATATGGTGGCAAGTGACTCTTATCGGGTGCAAAGTGACTCTAATATGGTGAAAAGTGACTTACATGGTTGATTAGAGCCAAAATGTGGTACAAAATTAACTTGTATGAAAGTGGCATTAATAGGTGGTAAAAGGATGTCAAATTGGATGTATATGATGTTAACATGTTAATTGTTGTATATATGGTGGAAAGTGACTCTTATAGGGGTGCAAAGTGACTCTAATATGATGAAAAGTGACTTACATGGTTGATTAGAACCAAATATGGAACTAAATTGACCTGTATGAAAGTGGAATTAAGAGGTGGTAAAAGGATGTTAAATCGGATGTATATGATGTTAACATGTTAATTATACAAATATATGGGGAAAGTGACTCATATAGGTGCAAAATGACTCTAATATGGTGAAAAGTGACTTACATGGTAAATTAGAACCGAAATGAGGACCAAAATTGACTTGTATGAATGTGGCACTAAGAGGTGGTAAAAGGATTTCTAATTGCATGTACATGATGTTAACATATTAATTGTACCAATATATGATGGCAAGTGACTCTTATAAGGTGCAAAGTAACTCTAATATGGTGAGAAGTCACTTACATGATTGATTAGAGCCAAAATGTGGCCCAAAATTGACTTGTAGGAAAGGGGTACCAAGAGGTGGTTTAAGGATGTCTAATTGCATGTACATGATGTTAACATGTTAATTGTATCAATATATGGTGGCAAGTGACTCTTATAGGGTGCAAAGTGACTCTAATATGGTGAAAAGTGACTTACATGGTTGATTAGAGCCAAAATGTGGTACAAAATTAACTTGTATGAAAGTGGCATTAATAGGTGGTAAAAGTGTCAAATTGGATGTATATGATGTTAACATGTTAATTGTTGTATATTGGTGGAAAGTGACTCTTATAGGGGTGCAAAGTGACTCTAATATGATGAAAAGTGACTTATGTTTGATTAGAACCAAATATGGAACTAAATTGACCTGTATGAAAGTGGAATTAAGAGGTGGTAAAAGGATGTTAAATCGGATGTATATGATGTTAACATGTTAATTGTACAAATATGGGGAAAGTGACTCATATAGGTGCAAAATGACTCTAATATGGTGAAAAGTGACTTACATGGTAAATTAGAACCGAAATGAGGACCAAAATTGACTTGTAGGAAAGGGTACCAAGATGATTGATTAGAGCCAAAATGTGGCCCAAATTGACTTGTGGGAAAGGGGTACCAAGAGGTGGTTTAAGGATGTCTAATTGCATGTACATGATGTTAACATGTTAATTGTATCAATATATGGTGGCAAGTGACTCTTATCGGGTGCAAAGTGACTCTAATATGGTGAAAAGTGACTTACATGGTTGATTAGAGCCAAAATGTGGTACAAAATTAACTTGTATGAAAGTGGCATTAATAGGTGCTAAAAGTGTCAAATTGGATGTATATGATGTTAACATGTTAATTGTTGTATATATGTGGAAAGTGACTCTTATAGGGGTGCAAAGTGACTCTAATATGATGAAACGTGACCTTACATGGTTTGATTAGAACCGAATATGGAACTAAATTGACCGTATACAAAGTGGAATAAGAGGTGGTAAAAGGAGTTAATCGGATGTATATGATGTTAAACATGTTAATTATTCAAATATATGGGGGAAAGTGACCCTCATATAGGTGCAAAATGACTCTAATATGGTGAAAAGTGACTTACATGGTAAATTAGAACCGAAATGAGGACCAAATTGACTTGTATGAATGTGGCACTAAGAGGTGGTGGTAAAAGGATTTCTAATTGCATGTACATGATGTTAACATATTAATTGTACCAATATATGATGGCAAGTGACTCTTATAAGGTGCAAAGTAACTCTAATATGGTGAGAAGTCACTTACATGATTGATTAGAGCCAAATGTGGCCCAAAATTGACTTGTAGGAAAGGGGTACCAAGAGGTGGTTTAAGGATGTCTAATTGCATGTACATGATGTTAACATGTTAATTGTATCAATATATGGTGGCAAGTGACTCTTATAGGGTGCAAAAGTGACTCTAATATGGTGAAAAGTGACTTAATGGTGATTAGAGCCAAAATGTGGTACAAAATAACTTGTATGAAAGTGGCATTAATAGGTGCTAAAAGATGTCAAATTGGATGTATATGATGTTAACATGTTAATTGTTGTATATATGGTGGAAAGTGACTCTTATAGGGGTGCAAAGTGACTCTAATATGATGAAAAGTGACTTACATGTTGATTAGAACCGAAAATATGGAACTAAATTGACCTGTAAAAAGTGGAATTAAGAAGGTGGTAAAAGGATGTTAAATCGGATGTAATGATGTTAACATGTTAATTATACAAATATATGGGGGGAAAGTGACTCATATAGGTGCAAAATGACTCTAATATGGTGAAAAGTGACTTACATGGTAAATTAGAACCGAAATGAGGGACCAAAATTGACTTGTATGAATGTGGCACTAAGAGGTGGTAAAAGGATTTCTAATTGCATGCACATGATCTTAACATATTAATTGTACCAATATATGATGGCAAGTGACTCTTATAAGGTGGAAAGTAACTCTAATATGGTGAGAAGGTCACTTACATGATTGATTAGAGCCAAATGTGGCCCAAAATTGACTTGTAGGAAAGGGGGTACCAAGAGGTGGTTTAAGGATGTCTAATTGCATGTACATGATGTTAACATGTTAATTGTATCAATATATGGTGGCAAGTGACTCTTATAGGGTGCAAAGTGACTCGAATATTGTGAAAAGTGACTTATATGGTCGATTAGAGCCAAAATGTGGTACAAATTAACTTGTATGAAAGTGGCATTTAATAGGTGGTAAAGGATGTCAAATTGGATGTATATGATGTTAACATGTTAATTGTTGTATATATGGTGGAAAGTGACTCTTATAAGGGTGCAAATGACTCTAATATGATGAAAAGTGACTTACATGATTAATTAGAACCAAAATGTGGAACTAAATTGACCTTATGAAAGTGGAATTAAGAGGTGGTAAAAGGATGTTAAATCGGATGTATATGATGTTAACATGTTAATTGTACAAATATATGGTGGAAAGTGACTCATATAAGGTTGCAAAATGACTCTAATATGGTGAAAAGTGACTTACATGGTAAATTAGAACCGAAATGAGGACCAAAATTGACTTGTAGGAAAGGAGAGTACCAAGATGATTGATTTAGAGCCGAAATGTGGCCCGAAATTGACTTGTGGGAACGGGGTACCAAGATGTAGGTTTTAAGGATGTCTAATTGCATGTACATGATGTTAACATGTTAATTGTATCATATATGGTGGCATGTGACTCTTATCGGGTGCAAAGTGACTCTAATATGGGTGAAAAAGTGAACTTACATGGTCGATTAGAGCCAAAATGTGGTACAAAATTAACTTGTATGAAAAGTGGCATTAATAGGTGCTAAAAGTATGTCAAATTGGATGTATATGATGTTAACATGTTAATTGTTGTATATATGGTGGAAAGTGACTCTTATAGGGGTGCAAAGTGACTCTAATATGATGAAAAGTGACTTACATGGTTGATTAGAACCGAAATGTGGAACTAAATTGACCTGTATAAAGTGGAATTAAGAGGTGGTAAAAGGATGTTAAATCGGATGTATATGATGTTAACATGTTAATTATACAAATATATGGGGGAAAGTGACTCATATAGGTGCAAAATGACTCTAATATGGTGAAAAGTGACTTACATGGTAAATTAGAACCGAAATAGGACCAAAATTGACTTGTATGAATGTGGCACTAAGAGGTGGTAAAAGGATTTCTAATTGCATGCACATGATGTTAACATATTAATTGTACCAATATATTATGGCAAGTGACTCTTATAAGGTGGAAAGTAACTCTAATATGGTGAGAAGTCACTTACATGATTGATTAGAGCCAAAATGTGGCCCAAAATTGACTTGTAGGAAAGGGGTACCAAGAGGTGGTTTAAGGATGTCTAATTGCATGTACATGATGTTAACATGTTAATTGTATCAATATATGGTGGCAAGTGACTCTTATAGGGTGCAAAGTGACTCGAATATGGTGAAAAGTGACTTACATGGTTGATTAGAGCCAAAATGTGGTACAAAATTAACTTGTAGGAAAGGAGTACCAAGATGATTGATTAGAGCCAAAATGTGGCCCAAAATTGACTTGTGGGAAAGGGGTACCAAGAGGTGGTTTAAGGATGTCTAATTGCATGTACATGATGTTAACATGTTAATTGTATCAATATATGGTGACATGTGACTCTTATCGGGTGCAAAGTGACTCTAATATGGTGAAAAGTGACTTACATGGTTGATTAGAGCCAAATGTGGTACAAAATTAACTTGTATGAAAGTGGCATTAATAGGTGCTAAAATGTCAAATTGGATGTATATGATGTTAACATGTTAATTGTTGTATATGGTGGAAAGTGACTCTTATAGGGGTGCAAAGTGACTCTAATATGATGAAAAGTGACTTACAGGTTGATTAGAACCGAAATGTGGAACTAACATTGACCTGTATAAAAGTGGAATAGAGGTGGTAAAAGGATGTAAATCGGATGTCTATGATGTTAACATGTTACTTATACAAATATATAGGGGGAAAGTGACTCATATAGGTGCAAAATGACTCTAATATGATGAAAGTGGACTTACCATGGTAAATTAGAACCGAAATGAGACCAAAATTGACTTGTATGAATGTGGCACTAAGAGTTGGTAAAAGGATTTCTAATTGCATGCACATGATGTTAACATATTAATTGTACCAATATATGATGGCAAGTGACTCTTATAAGGTGCAAGTAACTCTAATAATGGTGAGAAGGCACTTACATGATGATTAGAGCCAAAATGTGGCCCAAAATTGACTTGCGGAAAGGGGTACCAAGAGGTGGTTTAAGGATGTCTAATTGCATGTACATGATGTTAACATGTTAATTGTATCAATATATGGTGGCAAGCGACTCTTATAGGGTGCAAAGTGACTCGAATATGGTGAAAAGTGACTTATATGGTTGATTAGAGCCAAAATGTGGTACAAAATTAACTTGTATGAAAGTGGCATTAATAGGTGGTAAAAGGATGTCAAATTGGATGTATATGATGTTAACATGTTAATTGTTGTATATATGGTGGAAAGTGACTCTTATAGGGTGCAAAGTGACTCTAATATGATGAAAAGTGACTTACATGGTTGATTAGAACCGAAATGTGGAACTAAATTGACCTGTATAAAAGTGGAATTAAGAGGTGGTAAAAGGATGTTAAATCGGATGTATATGATGTTAACATGTTAATTATACAAATATATGGGGGAAAGTGACTCATATAGGTGCAAAATGACTCTAATATGGTGAAAAGTGACTTACATGGTAAATTAGAACCGAAATGAGGACCAAAATTGACTTGTATGAATGTGGCACTAAGAGGTGGTAAAAGGATTTCTAATTGCATGCACATGATGTTAACATATTAATTGTACCAATATATGATGGCAAGTGACTCTATAAGGTGGAAAGTAACTCTAATATGGTGAGAAGTCACTTACATGATTGATTAGAGCCAAAATGTGGCCCAAAATTGACTTGTAGGAAAGGGGTTCCAAGAGGTGGTTTAAGGATGTCTAATTGCATGTACATGATGTTAACGTGTTAATTGTATCAATATATGGTGGCAAGTGACTCTTATAGGGTGCAAAGTGACTCGAATATGGTGAAAAGTGATTTATATGGTTGACTAGAGCCAGAATGTGGTACAAAATTAACTTGTATGAAAGTGGCATTAATAGGTGGTAAAAGGATGTCAAATTGGATGTATATGATGTTAACATGTTATTGTTGTATATATGGTGGAAAGTGACTCTTATAGGGTGCAAAGTGACTCTAATATGATGAAAAGTGACTTACATGGTTGATTAGAACCGAAATGTGGAACTAAATTGACCTGTATAAAAGTGGAATTAAGAGGTGGTAAAAGGATGTTAAATCGGATGTATATGATGTTAACATGTTAATTATACAAATATATGGGGGAAAGTGACTCATATAGGTGCAAAATGACTCTAATATGGTGAAAGTGACTTACATGGTAAATTAGAACCGAAATGAGGCACCAAAATTGACTTGTATGAATGTGGCACTAAGAGGTGGTAAAAGGATTTCTAATTGCATGCACATGATGTTAACATATTAATTGTACCAATATATGATGGCAAGTGACTCTTATAAGGTCGAAAGTAACTCTAATATGGTGAGAAGTCACTTACATGATTGATTAGAGCCAAAATGTGGCCCAAAATTGACTTGTAGGAAAGGGGTACCAAGAGGTGGTTTAAGGATGTCTAATTGCATGTACATGATGTTAACATGTTAATTGTATCAATATATGGTGGCAAGCGACTCTTATAGGGTGCAAAGTGACTCGAATATGGTGAAAAGTGACTTATATGGTTGATTAGAGCCAAAATGTGGTACAAAATTAATTGTATGAAAGTGGCATTAATAGGTGGTAAAAGGATGTCAAATTGGATGTATATGATGTTAACATGTTAATTGTTGTATATATGGTGGAAAGTGACTCTTATAGGGGTGCAAAGTGACTCTAATATGATGAAAAGTGACTTACATGGTTGATTAGAACCGAAATGTGGAACTAAATTGACCTGTATAAAAGTGGAATTAAGAGGTGGTAAAAGGATGTTAAATCGGATGTATATGATGTTAACATGTTAATTATACAAATATATGGGGGGAAAGTGACTCATATAGGTGCAAAATGACTCTAATATGGTGAAAAGTGACCTTACATGGTAAATTAGAACCGAACTGAGGACCAAAATTGACTTGTATGAATGTGGCACTAAGAGGTGGTAAAAGGATTTCTAATTGCATGCACATGATGTTAACATATTAATTGTACCAATATATGATGGCAAGTGACTCTTATAAGGTGGAAAGTAACTCTAATATGGTGAGAAGTCACTTACATGATGATTAGAGCCAAAATGTGGCCCAAAATTGACTTGTAGGAAAGGGGTTCCAAGAGGTGGTTTAAGGATGTCTAATTGCATGTACATGATGTTAACGTGTTAATTGTATCAATATATGGTGGCAAGTGACTCTTATAGGGTGCAAAGTGTACTCGAATATGGTGAAAAGTGACTTATATGGTTGATTAGAGCCAGAAATGTGGTACAAATTAACTTGTATAAAGTGGCATTAATAGGTGGTAAAAGGATGTCAAATTGGATGTATATGATGTTAACATGTTAATTGTTGTATATATGGTGGAAAGTGACTCTTATAGGGGTGCAAAGTGACTCTAATATGATGAAAAGTGACTTACATGGTTGATTAGAACCGAAATGTGGAACTAAATTGACCTGTATAAAAGTGGAATTAAAAGGTGGTAAAAGGATGTTAAATCGGATATATATGATGTCAACATGTTAATTATACAAATATATGGGGGAAAATAACTCATATAGGTGCAAAATGACTCTAATATGGTGAAAAGTGACTTACATGGTAAATTCGAACCGAAATGAGGACCAAAATTGACTTGTATGAAACGTGGCACTAAGAGGTGGTAAAAGGATTTCTAATTGCATGCACATGATGTTTAACATATTAATTGTACCAATATATGATGGCAAGTGACTGTTATAAGGTGGAAAGTAACTCTAATATGGTGAGAAGTCACTTACATGATTGATTAGAGCCGAAATGTGGCCCAAAATTGACTTGTAGGAAAGGGGTACCAAGAGGTGGTTTAAGGATGTCTAATAGCATGTACATGATGTTAACATGTTAATTGTATCATATATGGTGGCAAGTGACTCTTATTGGGTGCAAAGTGACTCGAATATGGTGAAAAGTGACTTATATGGTTGATTAGAGCCAAAATGTGGTACAAAATTAACTTGTATGAAAGTGGCATTAATAGGTGGTAAAAGGATGTCAAATTGGATGTATATGATGTTAACATGTTAATTGTTGTATATATGGTGGAAAGTGACTCTTATAAGGGTGCAAATGACTCTAATATGATGAAAAGTGACTTACATGATTAATTAGAACCAAAATGTGGAACTAAATTGACCTTTATGAAAGTGGAATTAAGAGGTGGTAAAAGGATGTTAAATCGGATGTATATGATGTTAACATGTTAATTGTACAAATATATGGTGGAAAGTGACTCATATAGGGTGCAAAATGACTCTAATATGGTGAAAAGTGACTTACATGGTAAATTAGAACCGAAATGAGGACCAAAATTGACTTGTAGGAAAGGGGGTACCAAGATGATTGATTAGAGCCAAAATGTGGCCCGAAATTGACTTGTGGGAAAGGGGTACCAAGATGTAGTTTAAGGATGTCTAATTGCATGTACATGATGTTAACATGTTAATTGTATCAATATATGGTGGCATGTGACTCTTATCGGGTGCAAAGTGACTCTAATATGGTGAAAAGTGACTTACATGGTTGATTAGAGCCAAAATGTGGTACAAAATTAACTTGTATGAAAGTGGCATTAATAGGTGCTAAAAGTATGTCAAATTGGATGTATATGATGTTAACATGTTAATTGTTGTATATATGGTGGAAAGTGACTCTTATAGGGGTGCAAAGTGACTCTAATATGATGAAAAGTGACTTACATGGTTGATTAGAACCGAAATGTGGAACTAAATTGACCTGTATAAAAGTGGAATTAAGAGGTGGTAAAAGGATGTTAAATCGGATGTATATGATGTTAACATGTTAATTATACAAATATATGGGGGAAAGTGACTCATATAGGTGCAAAATGACTCTAATATGGTGAAAAGTGACTTACATGGTAAATTAGAACCGAAATGAGGACCAAAATTGACTTGTATGAATGTGGCACTAAGAAGTGGTAAAAGGATTTCTAATTGCATGCACATGATCTTAACATATTAATTGTACCAATATATGATGGCAAGTGACTCTTATAAGGTGGAAAGTAACTCTAATATGGTGAGAAGTCACTTACATGATTGATTAGAGCCAAAATGTGGCCCAAAATTGACTTGTAGGAAAGGGGTACCAAGAGGTGGTTTAAGGATGTCTAATTGCATGTACATGATGTTAACATGTTAATTGTATCAATATATGGTGACAAGTGACTCTTATAGGGTGCAAAGTGACTCGAATATGGTGAAAAGTGACTTATATGGTCGATTAGAGCCAAAATGTGGTACAAATTAACTTGTACGAAAGTGGCATCAATAGGTGGTAAAAGGATGTCAAATTGGATGTATATGATGTTAACATGTTAATTGTTGTATATATGGTGGAAAGTGACTCTTATAAGGGTGCAAATGACTCTAATATGATGAAAAATGACTTACATGATTAATTAGAACCAAAATGTGGAACTAAATTGACCTTTATGAAAGTGGAATTAAGAGGTGGTAAAAGGATGTTAAATCGGATGTATATGATGTTAACATGTTAATTGTACAAATATATGGTGGAAAGTGACTCATATAAGGTGCAAAATGACTCTATTATGGTGAAAAGTGACTTACATGGTAAATTAGAACCGAAATGAGGACCAAAATTGACTTGTAGGAAAGGAGTACCAAGATGATTGATTAGAGCCGAAATGTGGCCCGAAATTGACTTGTGGGAAAGGGGTACCAAGAGGTGATTTAAGGATGTCTAATTGCATGTACATGATGTTAACATGTTAATTGTATCAATATATGGTGGCATGTGACTCTTATCGGGTGCAAAGTGACTCTAATATGGTGAAAAGTGACTTACATGGTTGATTAGAGCCAAAATGTGGTACAAAATTAACTTGTATGAAAGTGGCATTAATAGGTGCTAAAAGTATGTCAATTGGATGTATATGATGTTAACATGTTAATTGTTGTATATATGGTGGAAAGTGACTCTTATAGGGGTGCAAAGTGACTCTAATATGATGAAAAGTGACTTACATGTTTGATTAGAACCGAAATATGGAACTAAATTGACCTGTATAAAAGTGGAATTAAGAGGTGGTAAAAGGATGTTAAATCGGATGTATATGATGTTAACATGTTAATTATACAAATATATGGGGGAAAGTGACTCATATAGGTGCAAAATGACTCTAATATGGTGAAAAGTGACTTACATGATAAATTAGAACCGAAATGAGGACCAAAATTGACTTGAATGAATGTGGCACTAAGAGGTGGTAAAAGGATTTCTAATTGCATGCACATGATGTTAACATATTAATTGTACAAATATATGATGGCAAGTGACTCTTATAAGGTGGAAAGTAACTCTAATATGGTGAGAAGTCACTTACATGATGATTAGAGCCAAAATGTGGCCCAAAATTGACTTGTAGGAAAGGTGGTACCAAGAGGTGGTTTAAGGATGTCTAATTGCATGTACATGATGTTAACATGTTAATTGTATCAATATATGGTGGCAAGTGACTCTTATAGGGTGCAAAGTGACTCGAATATGGTGAAAAGTGACTTATATGGTCGATTAGAGCCAAAATTGTGGTACAAATTAACTTGTACGAAAGTGGCATTAATAGGTGGTAAAAGGATGTCAAATTGGATGTATATGATGTTAACATGTTAATTGTTGTATATATGGTGGAAAGTGACTCTTATAAGGTGCAAATGACTCTAATATGATGAAAAATGACTTACATGATTAATTAGAACCAAAATGTGGAACTAAATTGACCTTTATGAAAGTGGAATTAAGAGGTGGTAAAAGGATGTTAAATCGGATGTATATGATGTTAACATGTTAATTGTACAAATATATGGTGGAAAGTGACTCATATAAGGTGCAAACTGACTCTAATATGGTGAAAAGTGACTTACATGGTAAATTAGAACCGAAATGAGGACCAAAAATTGACTTGTAGGAAAGGAGGTACCAAGGTGATTGATTAGAGCCGAAATGTGGCCCGAAATTGACTTGTGGGAAAGGGGGTACCAAGAGGTGGTTTAAGGATGTCTAATTGCATGTACATGATGTTAACATGTTAATTGTATCAATATATGGTGGCATGTGACTCTTATCGGGTGCAAAGTGACTCTAATATGGTGAAAAGTGACTTACATGGTTGATTAGAGCCAAAATGTGGTACAAAATTAACTTGTATGAAAGTGGCATTAATAGGTGCTAAAAGTATGTCAAATTGGATGTATATGATGTTAACATATTAATTGTTGTATATATGGTGGAAAGTTACTCTTATAGGGGTGCAAAGTGACTCTAATATGATGAAAAGTGACTTACATGGTTGATTAGAACCGAAATGTGGAACTAAATTGACCTGTATAAAAGTGGAATTAAGAGGTGGTAAAAGGATGTTAATCGGATGTATATGATGTTAACATGTTAATTATACAAATATATGGGGGAAAGTGACTCATATAGGTGCAAAATGACTCTAATATGGTGAAAAGTGACTTACATGGTAAATTAGAACCGAAATGAGGACCAAAATTGACTTGTATGAATGTGGCACTACGAGGTGGTAAAAGGATTTCTAATTGCATGCACATGATGTTAACATATTAATTGTACCATATATTATGGCAAGTGACTCTTATAAGGTGGAAAGTAACTCTAATATGGTGAGAAGTCACTTACATGATTGATTAGAGCCAAAATGTGGCCCAAAATTGACTTGTAGGAAAGGGGTACCAAGAGGTGGTTTAAGGATGTCTAATTGCATGTACATGATGTTAACATGTTAATTGTATCAATATATGGTGGCAAGTGACTCTTATAGGGTGCAAAGTGACTCGAATATGGTGAAAAGTGATTACATGGTTGATTAGAGCCAAAATGTGGTACAAAATTAACTTGTATGAAAATGGCATTAAGAGGTGGTAAAGGATGTCAAATTGGATGTATATGATGTTAACATGTTAATTGTTGTATATATGGTGGAAAGTGACTCTTATAAGGGTTGCAAATGACTCTAATATGATGAAAAGTGACTTACATGATGAATTAGAACCCAAAATGTGGAACTAAATTGACCTTTATGAAAGTGGAATTAAGAGGTGGTAAAAGGATGTTAAATCGGATGTATATGATGTTAACATGTTAATTGTACAAATATATGGTGGAAAGTGACTCATATAGGGTGCAAAATGACTCTAATATGGTGAAAAGTGACTTACATGGTAAATTAGAACCGAAATGAGGACCAAAATTGACTTGTAGGAAAGGGGTACCAAGATGATTGATTAGAGCCAAATGTGGCCCGAAATTGACTTGTGGGAAAGGGGTACCAAGATGTGGTTTTAAGGATGTCTAATTGCATGTACATGATGTTAACATGTTAATTGTATCAATATATGGTGGCATGTGACTCTTATCGGGTGCAAAGTGACTCTAATATGGTGAAAAGTGACTTACATGGTTGATTAGAGCCAAAATGTGGTACAAAATTAACTTGTATGAAAGTGGCATTAATAGGTGCTAAAAGTATGTCAAATTGGATGTATATGATGTTAACATGTTAATTGTTGTATATATGGTGGAAGTGACTCTTATAGGGGTGCAAAGTGACTCTAATATGATGAAAAGTGACTTACATGGTTGATTAGAACCGAAATGTGGAATTAAATTGACCTGTATAAAAGAGGAATTAAGAGGTGGTAAAAGGATGTTAAATCGGATGTATATGATGTTAACATGTTAATTATACAAATATATGGGGGAAAGTGACTCATATAGGTGCAAAATGACTCTAATATGGTGAAAAGTGACTTACATGGTAAATTAGAACCGAAATGAGGACCAAAATTGACTGTAATGAATGTGGCGCTAAGAGGTGGTAAAAGGATTTCTAATTGCATGCACATGATGTTAACATATTAATTGTACCAATATATGATGGCAAGTGACTCTTATAAGGTGGAAAGTAACTCTAATATGGTGAGAAGTCACTTACATGATTGATTAGAGCCAAAATGTGGCCCAAAATTGACTTGTAGGAAAGGGGGTACCAAGAGGTGGTTTAAGGATGTCTAATTGCATGTACATGATGTTAACATGTTAATTGTATCAATATATGGTGGCAAGTGACTCTTATAGGGTGCAAAGTGACTCGAATATGGTGAAAAGTGACTTATATGGTCGATTAGAGCCAAATGTGGTACAAATTAACTTGTACGAAAGTGCATTAATAGGTGGTAAAAGGATGTCAAATTGGATGTATATGATGTTAACATGTTAATTGTTGTATATATGGTGGAAAGTGACTCTTATAAGGGTGCAAATGACTCTAATATGATGAAAAATGACTTACATGATTAATTAGAACCAAAATGTGGAACTAAATTGACCTTTATGAAAGTGGAATTAAGAGGTGGTAAAAGGATGTTAAATCGGATGTATATGATGTTACATGTTAATTGTACAAATATATGGTGGAAAGGACTCATATAAGGTGCAAAATGACTCTAATATGGTGAAAAGTGACTTACATGGTAAATTAGAACCGAAATGAGGACCAAAATTGACTTGTAGGAAAGGAGTACCAAGATGATTGATTAGAGCCGAAATGTGGCCCGAAATTGACTTGTGGGAAAGGGGTACCAAGAGGTGTTTAAGGATGTCTAATTGCATGTACATGATGTTAACATGTTAATTGTATCAATATATGGTGGCATGTGACTCTTATCGGGTGCAAAGTGACTCTAATATGGTGAAAAGTGACTTACATGGTTGATTAGAGCCAAAATGTGGTACAAAATTAACTTGTATGAAAGTGGCATTAATAGGTGCTAAAAGTATGTCAAATTGGATGTATATGATGTTAACATATTAATTGTTGTATATATGGTGGAAAGTTACTCTTATAGGGGTGCAAAGTGACTCTAATATGATGAAAAGTGACTTACATGGTTGATTAGAACCGAAATGTGGAACTAAATTGACCTGTATAAAGTGGAATTAAGAGGTGGTAAAAGGATGTTAAATCGGATGTATATGATGTTAACATGTTAATTATACAAATATATGGGGAAAGTGACTCATATAGGTTGCAAAATGACTCTAATATGGTGAAAAAGTGACTTACATGGTAAATTAGAACCGAAATGAGGACCAAAATTGACTGTATGAATGTGGGCACTAAGAAGTGGTAAAAGGATTTCTAATTGCATGCACATGATGTTAACATATTAATTGTACCAATATATTATGGCAAGTGACTCTTATAAGGTGGAAAGTAACTCTAATATGGTGAGAAGTCACTACATGATTGATTAGAGCCAAAATGTGGCCCAAAATTGACTTGTAGGAAAGGGGTACCAAGAGGTGGTTTAAGGATGTCTAATTGCATGTACATGATGTTAACATGTTAATTGTATCAATATATGGTGGCAAGTGACTCGTATAGGGTGCAAAGTGACTCGAATATGGTGAAAAGTGACTTACATGGTTGATTAGAGCCAAAATGTGGTACAAAATTAACTTGTAGGAAAGGAGTACCAAGATGATTGATTAGAGCCAAAATGTGGCCCGAAATTGACTTGTGGGAAAGGGGTACAAGAGGTGGTTTAAGGATGTCTAATTGCATGTACATGATGTTAACATGTTAATTGTATCAATATATGGTGGCATGTGACTCTTATCGGGTGCAAAGTGACTCTAATATGGTGAAAAGTGACTTACATGGTTGATTAGAGCCAAATGTGGTACAAAATTAACTTGTATGAAGTGGCATTAATAGGTGCTAAAAGTATGTCAAATTGGATGTATATGAGTTAACATGTTAATTGTTGTATATATGGTGGAAAGTGACTCTTATAGGGGTGCAAAGTGACTCTAATATGATGAAAGTGACTTACATGGTTGATTAGAACCGAAATGTGGAACTAAATTGACCTGTATAAAAGTGGAATTAAGAGGTGGTAAAAGGATGTTAAATCGGATGTATATGATGTTAACATGTAATTATACAAATATATGGGGGAAAGTGACTCATATAGGTGCAAAATGACTCTAATATGGTGAAAAGTGACTTACATGGTAAATTAGAACCGAAATGAGGACCAAAATTGACTTGTATGAATGTGGCACTAAGAGGTGGTAAAAGGATTTCTAATTGCATGCACATGATGTTAACATATTAATGTACCAATATATGATGGCAAGTGACTCTTATAAGGTGGAAAGTAACTCTAATATGGTGAGAAGTCACTTACATGATTGATTAGAGCCAAAATGTGGCCCAAAATTGACTTGTAGGAAAGGGGTACCAAGAGGTGGTTTAAGGATGTCTAATTGCATGTACATGATGTTAACATGTTAATTGTATCAATATATGGTGGCAAGCGACTCTTATAGGGTGCAAAGTGACTCGAATATGGTGAAAAGTGACTTATATGGTTGATTAGAGCCAAAATGTGGTACAAAATTAACTTGTATGAAAGTGGCATTAATAGGTGGTAAAAGGATGTCAAATTGGATGTATATGATGTTAACATGTTAATTGTTGTATATATGGTGGAAAGTGACTCTTATAGAGGTGCAAAGTGACTCTAATATGATGAAAGTGACTTACATGGTTGATTAGAACCGAAATGTGGAACTAAATTGACCTGTATAAAAGTGGAATTAAGAGGTGGTAAAAGGATGTTAAATCGGATGTATATGATGTTAACATGTTAATTATACAAATATATGGGGGAAAGTGACTCATATAGGTGCAAAATGACTCTAATATGGTGAAAAGTGACTTACATGGTAAATTAGAACCGAAATGAGGACCAAAATTGACTTGTATGAATGTGGCACTAAGAGGTGGTAAAAGGATTTCTAATTGCATGCACATGATGTTAACATATTAATTGTACCAATATATGATGGCAAGTGACTCTTATAAGGTGGAAAGTAACTCTAATATGGTGAGAAGTCACTTACATGATTGATTAGAGCCAAAATGTGGCCCAAAATTGACTTGTAGGAAAGGGGTTCCAAGAGGTGGTTTAAGGATGTCTAATTGCATGTACATGATGTTAACGTGTTAATTGTATCAATATATGGTGGCAAGTGACTCTTATGGGGTGCAAAGTGACTCGAATATGGTGAAAAGTGATTTATATGGTTGACTAGAGCCAGAATGTGGTACAAAATTAACTTGTATGAAAGTGGCATTAATAGGTGGTAAAAGGATGTCAAATTGGATGTATATGATGTTAACATGTAATTGTTGTATATATGGTGGAAAGTGACTCTTATAAGGGTGCAAATGACTCTAATATGATGAAAAGTGACTTACATGATGAATTAGAACCAAAATGTGGAACTAAATTGACCTTTATGAAAGTGGAATTAAGAGGTGGTAAAAGGATGTTAAATCGGATGAATATGATGTTAACATGTTAATTGTACAAATATATGGTGGAAAGTGACTCATATAGGGTGCAAAATGACTCTAATATGGTGAAAAGTGACTTACATGGTAAATTAGAACCGAAATGAGGACCAAAATTGACTTGTAGGAAAGGGGTACCAAGATGATTGATTAGAGCCAAATGTGGCCCGAAATTGACTTGTCGGAAAGGGGTACCAAGATGTAGTTTAAGGATGTCTAATTGCATGTACATGATGTTAACATGTTAATTGTATCAATATATGGTGGCATGTGACTCTTATCGGGTGCAAAGTGACTCTAATATGGTGAAAAGTGACTTACATGGTTGATTAGAGCCAAAATGTGGTACAAAATTAACTTGTATGAAAGTGGCATTAATAGGTGCTAAAAGTATGTCAAATTGGATGTATATGATGTTAACATGTTAATTGTTGTATATATGGTGGAAAGTGACTCTTATAGGGGTGCAAAGTGACTCTAATATGATGAAAAGTGACTTACATGGTTGATTAGAACCGAAATGTGGAACTAAATTGACCTGTATAAAAGTGGAATTAAGAGGTGGTAAAAGGATGTTAAATCGGATGTATATGATGTTAACATGTTAATTATACAAATATATGGGGGAAAGTGACTCATATAGGTGCAAAATGACTCTAATATGGTGAAAAGTGACTTACATGGTAAATTAGAACCGAAATGAGGACCAAAATTGACTTGTATGAATGTGGCACTAAGAGGTGGTAAAAGGATTTCTAATTGCATGCACATGATCTTAACATATTAATTGTACCAATATATGATGGCAAGTGACTCTTATAAGGTGGAAAGTAACTCTAATATGGTGAGAAGTCACTTACATGATTGATTAGAGCAAAATGTGGCCCAAAATGACTTGTAGGAAAGGGGTTCCAAGAGGTGGTTTAAGGATGTCTAATTGCATGTACATGATGTTAACGTGTTAATTGTATCAATATATGGTGGCAAGTGACTCTTATGGGGTGCAAAGTGACTCGAATATGGTGAAAAGTGATTTATATGGTTGACTAGAGCCAGAATGTGGTACAAAATTAACTTGTATGAAAGTGGCATTAATAGGTGGTAAAAGGATGTCAAATTGGATGTATATGATGTTAACATGTTAATTGTTGTATATATGGTGGAAAGTGACTCTTATAAGGGTGCAAATGACTCTAATATGATGAAAAGTGACTTACATGATGAATTAGAACCAAAATGTGGAACTAAATTGACCTTTATGAAAGTGGAATAAGAGGTGGTAAAAGGATGTTAAATCGGATTGAATATGATGTTAACATGTTAATTGTACAAATATATGGTGGAAAGTGACTCATATAGGGTGCAAAATGACTCTAATATGGTGAAAAGTGACTTACATGGTAAATTAGAACCGAAATGAGGACCAAAATTGACTTGTAGGAAAGGGGTACCAAGATGATTGATTAGAGCCAAAATGTGGCCCGAAATTGACTTGTGGGAAAGGGGTACCAAGATGTAGTTTAAGGATGTCTAATTGCATGTACATGATGTTAACATGTTAATTGTATCAATATATGGTGGCATGTGACTCTTATCGGGTGCAAAGTGACTCTAATATGGTGAAAAGTGACTTACATGGTTGATTAGAGCCAAAATGTGGTACAAAATTAACTTGTATGAAAGTGGCATTAATAGGTGCTAAAAGTATGTCAAATTGGATGTATATGATGTTAACATGTTAATTGATGTATATATGGTGGAAAGTGACTCTTATAGGGGTGCAAGTGACTCTAATATGATGAAAAGTGACTTACATGGTTGATTAGAACCGAAATATGGAACTAAATTGACCTGTATAAAAGTGGAATTAAGAGGTGGTAAAAGGATGTTAAATCGGATGTATATGATGTTAACATGTTAATTATACAAATATATGGGGGAAAGTGACTCATATAGGTGCAAAATGACTCTAATATGGTGAAAAGTGACTTACATGGTAAATTAGAACCGAAATGAGGACCAAAATTGACTTGTGTGAATGTGGCACTAAGAAGTGGTAAAAGGATTTCTAATTGCATGCACATGATGTTAACATATTAATTGTACCAATATATTATGGCAAGTGACTCTTATAAGGTGGAAAGTAACTCTAATATGGTGAGAAGTCACTTACATGATTGATTAGAGCCAAAATGTGGCCCAAAATTGACTTGTAGGAAAGGGGTACCAAGAGGTGGTTTAAGGATGTCTAATTGCATGTACATGATGTTAACATGTTAATTGTATCAATATATGGTGGCAAGTGACTCGTATAGGGTGCAAAGTGACTCGAATATGGTGAAAAGTGACTTACATGGTTGATTAGAGCCAAAATGTGGTACAAAATTAACTTGTAGGAAAGGAGTACCAAGATGATTGATTAGAGCCAAAATGTGGCCCGAAATTGACTTGTGGGAAAGGGGTACCAAGAGGTGGTTTAAGGATGTCTAATTGCATGTACATGATGTTAACATGTTAATTGTATCAATATATGGTGGCATGTGACTCTTATCGGGTGCAAAGTGACTCTAATATGGTGAAAAGTGACTTACATGGTTGATTAGAGCCAAAATGTGGTACAAAATTAACTTGTATGAAAGTGGCATTAATAGGTGCTAAAAGTATGTCAAATTGGATGTATATGATGTTAACATGTTAATTGTTGTATATATGGTGGAAAGTGACTCTTATAGGGGTGCAAAGTGACTCTAATATGATGAAAAGTGACTTACATGGTTGATTAGAACCGAAATGTGGAACTAAATTGACCTGTATAAAAGTGGAATTAAGAGGTGGTAAAAGGATGTTAAATCGGATGTATATGATGTTAACATGTTAATTATACAAATATATGGGGGAAAGTGACTCATATAGGTGCAAAATGACTCTATATGGTGAAAAGTGACTTACATGGTAAATTAGAACCGAAATGAGGACCAAAATTGACTTGTATGAATGTGGCACTAAGAGGTGGTAAAAGGATTTCTAATTGCATGCACATGATGTTAACATATTAATTGTACCAATATATGATGGCAAGTGACTCTTATAAGGTGGAAAGTAACTCTAATATGGTGAGAAGTCACTTACATGATTGATTAGAGCCAAAATGTGGCCCAAAATTGACTTGTAGGAAAGGGGTACCAAGAGGTGGTTTAAGGATGTCTAATTGCATGTACATGATGTTAACATGTTAATTGTATCAATATATGGTGGCAAGCGACTCTTATAGGGTGCAAAGTGACTCGAATATGGTGAAAAGTGACTTATATGGTCGATTAGAGCCAAAATGTGGTACAAATTAACTTGTACGAAAGTGGCATTAATAGGTGGTAAAAGGATGTCAAATTGGATGTATATGATGTTAACATGTTAATTGTTGTATATATGGTGGAAAGTGACTCTTATAGGGGTGCAAAGTGACTCTAATATGATGAAAAGTGACTTACATGGTTGATTAGAACCGAAATGTGGAACTAAATTGACCTGTATAAAAGTGGAATTAAGAGGTGGTAAAAGGATGTTAAATCGGATGTATATGATGTTAACATGTTAATTATACAAATATATGGGGGAAAGTGACTCATATAGGTGCAAAATGACTCTAATATGGTGAAAAGTGACTTACATGGTAAATTAGAACCGAAATGAGGACCAAAATTGACTTGTATGAATGTGGCACTAAGAGGTGGTAAAAGGATTTCTAATTGCATGCACATGATGTTAACATATTAATTGTACCAATATATGATGGCAAGTGACTCTTATAAGGTGGAAAGTAACTCTAATATGGTGAGAAGTCACTTACATGATTGATTAGAGCCAAAATGTGGCCCAAAATTGACTTGTAGGAAAGGGGTTCCAAGAGGTGGTTTAAGGATGTCTAATTGCATGTACATGATGTTAACGTGTTAATTGTATCAATATATGGTGGCAAGTGACTCTTATGGGGTGCAAAGTGACTCGAATATGGTGAAAAGTGATTTATATGGTTGACTAGAGCCAGAATGTGGTACAAAATTAACTTGTATGAAAGTGGCATTAATAGGTGGTAAAAGGATGTCAAATTGGATGTATATGATGTTAACATGTTAATTGTTGTATATATGGTGGAAAGTGACTCTTATAAGGGTGCAAATGACTCTAATATGATGAAAAGTGACTTACATGATGAATTAGAACCAAAATGTGGAACTAAATTGACCTTTATGAAAGTGGAATTAAGAGGTGGTAAAAGGATGTTAAATCGGATGAATATGATGTTAACATGTTAATTGTACAAATATATGGTGGAAAGTGACTCATATAGGGTGCAAAATGACTCTAATATGGTGAAAAGTGACTTACATGGTAAATTAGAACCGAAATGAGGACCAAAATTGACTTGTAGGAAAGGGGTACCAAGATGATTGATTTGAGCCAAAATGTGGCCCGAAATTGACTTGTGGGAAAGGGGTACCAAGATGTAGTTTAAGGATGTCTAATTGCATGTACATGATGTTAACATGTTAATTGTATCAATATATGGTGGCATGTGACTCTTATCGGGTGCAAAGTGACTCTAATATGGTGAAAAGTGACTTACATGGTTGATTAGAGCCAAAATGTGGTACAAAATTAACTTGTATGAAAGTGGCATTAATAGGTGCTAAAAGTATGTCAAATTGGATGTATATGATGTTAACATGTTAATTGTTGTATATATGGTGGAAAGTGACTCTTATAGGGGTGCAAAGTGACTCTAATATGATGAAAAGTGACTTACATGGTTGATTAGAACCGAAATGTGGAACTAAATTGACCTGTATAAAAGTGGAATTAAGAGGTGGTAAAAGGATGTTAAATCGGATGTATATGATGTTAACATGTTAATTATACAAATATATGGGGGAAAGTGACTCATATAGGTGCAAAATGACTCTAATATGGTGAAAAGTGACTTACATGGTAAATTAGAACCGAAATGAGGACCAAAATTGACTTGTATGAATGTGGCACTAAGAGGTGGTAAAAGGATTTCTAATTGCATGCACATGATCTTAACATATTAATTGTACCAATATATGATGGCAAGTGACTCTTATAAGGTGGAAAGTAACTCTAATATGGTGAGAAGTCACTTACATGATTGATTAGAGCCAAAATGTGGCCCAAAATTGACTTGTAGGAAAGGGGTTCCAAGAGGTGGTTTAAGGATGTCTAATTGCATGTACATGATGTTAACGTGTTAATTGTATCAATATATGGTGGCAAGTGACTCTTATGGGGTGCAAAGTGACTCGAATATGGTGAAAAGTGATTTATATGGTGACTAGAGCCAGAATGTGGTACAAAATTAACTTGTATGAAAGTGGCATTAATAGGTGGTAAAAGGATGTCAAATTGGATGTATATGATGTTAACATGTTAATTGTTGTATATATGGTGGAAAGTGACTCTTATAAGGGTGCAAATGACTCTAATATGATGAAAAGTGACTTACATGATGAATTAGAACCAAAATGTGGAACTAAATTGACCTTTATGAAAGTGGAATTAAGAGGTGGTAAAAGGATGTTAAATCGGATGAATATGATGTTAACATGTTAATTGTACAAATATATGGTGGAAAGTGACTCATATAGGGTGCAAAATGACTCTAATATGGTGAAAAGTGACTTACATGGTAAATTAGAACCGAAATGAGGACCAAAATTGACTTGTAGGAAAGGGGTACCAAGATGATTGATTAGAGCCAAAATGTGGCCCGAAATTGACTTGTGGGAAAGGGGTACCAAGATGTAGTTTAAGGATGTCTAATTGCATGTACATGATGTTAACATGTTAATTGTATCAATATATGGTGGCATGTGACTCTTATCGGGTGCAAAGTGACTCTAATATGGTGAAAAGTGACTTACATGGTTGATTAGAGCCAAAATGTGGTACAAAATTAACTTGTATGAAAGTGGCATTAATAGGTGCTAAAAGTATGTCAAATTGGATGTATATGATGTTAACATGTTAATTGATGTATATATGGTGGAAAGTGACTCTTATAGGGGTGCAAAGTGACTCTAATATGATGAAAAGTGACTTACATGGTTGATTAGAACCGAAATATGGAACTAAATTGACCTGTATAAAAGTGGAATTAAGAGGTGGTAAAAGGATGTTAAATCGGATGTATATGATGTTAACATGTTAATTATACAAATATATGGGGGAAAGTGACTCATATAGGTGCAAAATGACTCTAATATGGTGAAAAGTGACTTACATGGTAAATTAGAACCGAAATGAGGACCAAAATTGACTTGTATGAATGTGGCACTAAGAGGTGGTAAAAGGATTTCTAATTGCATGCACATGATGTTAACATATTAATTGTACCAATATATGATATGGCAAGTGACTCTTATAAGGTGGAAAGTAACTCTAATATGGTGAGAAGTCACTTACATGATTGATTAGAGCCAAAATGTGGCCCAAAATTGACTTGTAGGAAAGGGGTACCAAGAGGTGGTTTAAGGATGTCTAATAGCATGTACATGATGTTAACATGTTAATTGTATCAATATATGGTGGCAAGTGACTCTTATTGGGTGCAAAGTGACTCGAATATGGTGAAAAGTGACTTATATGGTTGATTAGAGCCAAAATGTGGTACAAAATTAACTTGTATGAAAATGGCATTAAGAGGTGGTAAAAGGATGTCAAATTGGATGTATATGATGTTAACATGTTAATTGTTGTATATATGGTGGAAAGTGACTCTTATAAGGGTGCAAATGACTCTAATATGATGAAAAGTGACTTACATGATGAATTAGAACCAAAATGTGGAACTAAATTGACCTTTATGAAAGTGGAATTAAGAGGTGGTAAAAGGATGTTAAATCGGATGTATATGATGTTAACATGTTAATTGTACAAATATATGGTGGAAAGTGACTCATATAGGGTGCAAAATGACTCTAATATGGTGAAAAGTGACTTACATGGTAAATTAGAACCGAAATGAGGACCAAAATTGACTTGTAGGAAAGGGGTACCAAGATGATTGATTAGAGCCAAAATGTGGCCCGAAATTGACTTGTGGGAAAGGGGTACCAAGATGTGGTTTAAGGATGTCTAATTGCATGTACATGATGTTAACATGTTAATTGTATCAATATATGGTGGCATGTGACTCTTATCGGGTGCAAAGTGACTCTAATATGGTGAAAAGTGACTTACATGGTTGATTAGAGCAAAAATGTGGTACAAAATTAACTTGTATGAAAGTGGCATTAATAGGTGCTAAAAGTATGTCAAATTGGATGTATATGATGTTAACATGTTAATTGTTGTATATATGGTGGAAAGTGACTCTTATAGGGGTGCAAAGTGACTCTAATATGATGAAAAGTGACTTACATGGTTGATTAGAACCGAAATGCGGAATTAAATTGACCTGTATAAAAGAGGAATTAAGAGGTGGTAAAAGGATGTTAAATCAGATGTATATGATGTTAACATGTTAATTATACAAATATATGGGGGAAAGTGACTCATATAGGTGCAAAATGACTCTAATATGGTGAAAAGTGACTTACATGGTAAATTAGAACCGAAATGAGGACCAAAATTGACTTGTATGAATGTGGCACTAAGAGGTGGTAAAAGGATTTCTAATTGCATGCACATGATCTTAACATATTAATTGTACCAATATATGATGGCAAGTGACTCTTATAAGGTGGAAAGTAACTCTAATATGGTGAGAAGTCACTTACATGATTGATTAGAGCCAAATGTGGCCCAAAATTGAGTTGTAGGAAAGGGGTACCAAGAGTTGGTTTAAGGATGTCTAATTGCATGTACATGATGTTAACATGTTAATTGTATCAATATATGGTGGCAAGTGACTCTTATAGGGTGCAAAGTGACTCGAATATGGTGAAAAGTGACTTATATGGTCGATTAGAGCCAAAATGTGGTACAAATTAACTTGTACGAAAGTGGCATTAATAGGTGGTAAAAGGATGTCAAATTGGATGTATATGATGTTAACATGTTAATTGTTGTATATATGGTGGAAAGTGACTCTTATAAGGGTGCAAATGACTCTAATATGATGAAAAATGACTTACATGATTAATTAGAACCAAAATGTGGAACTAAATTGACCTTTATGAAAGTGGAATTAAGAGGTGGTAAAAGGATGTTAAATCGGATGTATATGATGTTAACATGTTAATTGTACAAATATATGGTGGAAAGTGACTCATATAAGGTGCAAAATGACTCTAATATGGTGAAAAGTGACTTACATGGTAAATTAGAACCGAAATGAGGACCAAAATTGACTTGTAGGAAAGGAGTACCAAGATGATTGATTAGAGCCGAAATGTGGCCCGAAATTGACTTGTGGGAAAGGGGTACCAAGAGGTGATTAAGGATGTCTAATTGCATGTACATGATGTTAACATGTTAATTGTATCAATATATGGTGGCATGTGACTCTTATCGTGGTGCAAAGTGACTCTAATATGGTGAAAAGTGACTTACATGGTTGATTAGAGCCAAATGTGGTACAAAATTAACTTTTATGAAAGTGGCATTAATAGGTGCTAAAAGTATGTCAAATTGGATGTATTGATAGGTTAACAGTAATGGTGTATATATGGTGGAAAGTGACTCTTATAGGGGTGCAAAGTGACTCTAATATGATGAAAAGTGACTTACATGGTTGATAGCACCGAAATATGGAACTAAATTGACCTGTATAAAAGTGGAATTAAGAGGTGGTAAAAGGATGTTAAATCGGATTGTATCTGATGTTAACCTGTTAATTATACAAATATATGGGGGAAAGTGACTCCATATAGGTGCAAAATGACTCTAATATGGTGAAAAGTGACTTACATGGTAAATTAGAACCGAAATGAGGACCAAAATTGACTTGTATGAATGTGGCACTAAGAGGTGGTAAAAGGATTTCTAATTGCATTGCACATGATGTTACACATATTAATTGTACCAATATATGATATGGCAAGTGGACTCTTATAAGGTGGAAAGTAACTCTAATATGGTGAGAAGTCACTTACATGATTGATTAGAGCCAAACATGTGGCCCAAAATTGACTTGTAGGAAAGGGGTACCAAGAGGTGGTCTTAAGGATGTCTAATAGCATGTACATGATGTTAACATGTTAATTGTATCAATATATGGTGGCAAGTGACTCTTATTGGGTGCAAAGTGACTCGAATATGGTGAAAAGTGACTTATATGGTTGATTAGAGCCAAAATGTGGTACAAAATTAACTTGTATGAAAATGGCATTAATAGGTGGTAAAAGGATGTCAAATTGGATGTATATGATGTTAACATGTTAATTGTTGTATTATGGTGGAAAGTGACTCTTATAAGGGTGCAAATGACTCTCTATGATGAAAAGTGACTTACATGATTAATTAGAACCAAAATGTGGAACTAAATTGACCTTTATGAAAGTGGAATTAAGAGGTGGTAAAAGGATGTTAAATCGGATTATATGATGTTAACATGTTAATTGTACAAATATATGGTGGAAAGTGACTCATATAGGGTGCAAATGACTCTAATATGGTGAAAAGTGACTTACATGGTAAATTAGAACCGAAATGAGGACCAAAATTGACTTGTAGGAAAGAGGGTACCAAGATGATTGATTAGAGCCAAAATGTGGCCCGAAATTGACTTGTGGGAAAGGGGTACCAAGATGTGGTTTAAGGATGTCTAATTGCATGTACATGTTAACATGTTAATTGTATCAATATATGGTGGCATGTGACTCTTATCGGGTGCAAAGTGACTCTAATATGGTGAAAAGTGACTTACATGGTTGATTAGACCAAAATGTGGTACAAAATTAACTTGTATGAAAGTGGCATTAATAGGTGCTAAAAGTATGTCAAATTGGATGTCTATGATGTTAACATGTTAATGTGTATATGGTGGAAAGTGACTCTTATAGGGGTGCAAAGTGACTCTAATATGATGAAAAGTGACTTACATGGTTGATTAGAACCGAAATGGAACTAAATTGACCTGTAAAAGTGGAATTAAGAGGTGGTAAAAGGATGTTAAATCGGATGTATATGATGTTAACATGTTAATATACAAATATATGGGGGAAAGTGACTCATATAGGTGCAAAATGACTCTAATATGGTGAAAAGTGACTTACATGGTAAATTAGAACCGAAATGAGGACCAAAATTGACTTGTATGAATGGCACTAAGAGGTGGTAAAAGGATTTCTAATTGCATGCCATGATGTTAACATATTAATTGTACCATATATGATGGCAAGTGATCTTATAAGGTGGAAAGTAACTCTAATATGGTGAGAAGTCACTTACATGATTGATTAGAGCCAAATGTGGCCCAAAATTGACTTGTAGGAAAGGGGTACAAGAGGGGTTTAAGGATGTCTAATGCATGTACATGATGTTAACATGTTAATTGTATCAATATATGGTGGCAGTGACTCTTATAGGGTGCAAAGTGACTCGAATATGGTGAAAAGTGATTATTGGTCGATTAGAGCCAAAAGTGGTACAAATTAACTTGTACGAAAGTGGCATTAATAGGTGGTAAAAGGATGTCAAATTGGATGTTATGATGTTAACAGTTAATGTTGTAATATGGTGGTGAAAGTGACTCTTATAAGGTGCAAATGACTCTAATATGATGAAAATGACTTACATGATAATTAGAACCAAAATGTGGGAACTAAATGACCTTTATGAAAGTGGAATTAAGAGGTGGTAAAAGGATGTTAAATCGATGATTATATGATGTTAACATGTTAATTGTACAAATATATGGTGGAAAGTGACTCAATAGGGTGCAAAATGACTCTAATATGGTGAAAAGTGACTTACATGGTAAATTAGAACCGAAATGAGGACCAAAATTGACTTGTAGGAAAGGAGTACCAAGATGATGATTAGAGCCAAATGTGGCCGAAATTGACTTGTGGGAAGGGGTACAAGAGGTGGTTAAGGATGTCTAATGCATGTACATGATGTTAACATGTAATTGTAAGATATAGGTGGCATGTGACTCTCGGGTGCAAAGTGACTCTAATATGGTGAAAGTGACTTACATGGTTGATTAGAGCCAAAATGGTACAAAATTAACTTGTATGAAAGTGGCATTAATAGGTGCTAAAGTATGTCAAATTGGATGTATATGATGTTAACATGTTAATTGTTCTATATATGGTGGAAAGTGACTCTTATAGGGGTGCAAAGTGACTC
>NW_027418399.1:0-38927 GCF_009905375.1 Apium graveolens
TGAAAAAGTGACTTACATGGTTGATTAGAACCGAAATGTGGAACTAAATTGACCTGTATGAAAGTGGAATTAGAGGTGGTAAAAGGATGTTAAATCGGATGTATATGATGTTAACATGTTAATTACAAATATATGGTGGAAAGTGACTCATATAAGGTGCAAAATGACTCTAATATGGTGAAAAGTGACTTACATGGTAAATTAGAACCGAAATGAGGACCAAAATTGACTTGTAGGAAAGGAGTACCAAGATGATTGATTAGAGCCGAAATGTGGCCCGAAATTGACTTGTGGGAAAGGGGTACCAAGAGGTGGTTTAAGGATGTCTAATTGCATGTACATGATGTTAACATGTTAATTGTATCAATATATGGTGGCATGTGACTCTTATCGGGTGCAAAGTGACTCTAATATGGTGAAAAGTGACTTACATGGTTGATTAGAGCCAAAATGTGGTACAAAATTAACTTGTATGAAAGTGGCATTAATAGGTGCTAAAAGTATGTCAAATTGGATGTATATGATGTTAACATGTTAATTGTTGTATATATGGTGGAAAGTTACTCTTATAGGGGTGCAAAGTGACTCTAATATGATGAAAGTGACTTACATGGTTGATTAGAACCGAAATGTGGAACTAAATTGACCTGTATAAAAGTGGAATTAAGAGGTGGTAAAAGGATGTTAAATCGGATGTATATGATGTTAACATGTTAATTATACAAATATGGGGGAAAGTGACTCATATAGGTGCAAAATGACTCTAATATGGTGAAAAGTGACTTACATGGTAAATTAGAACCGAAAGGACAAAATTGACTTGTATGAATGTGGCACTAAGAGTGGTAAAAGGATTTCTAATTGCATGCACATGATGTTAACATATTAATTGTACCAATATATTATGGCAAGTGACTCTTATAAGGTGAAAGTAACTCTAATATGGTGAGAAGTCACTTACATGATTGATTAGAGCCAAAATGTGGCCCAAAATTGACTTGTAGGAAAGGGGTACCAAGAGGTGGTTTAAGGATGTCTAATTGCATGTACATGATGTTAACATGTTAATTGTATCAATTATGGTGGCAAGTGACTCTTATAGGGTGCAAAGTGACTCGAATATGGTGAAAAGTGACTTAAATGGTTGATTAGAGCCAAAATGTGGTACAAAATTAACTTGTAGGAAAGGAGTACCAAGATGATTGATTAGAGCCAAATGTGGCCCAAATTGACTTGTGGGAAAGGGGTACCAAGAGGTGGTTTAAGGATGTCTAATTGCATGTACATGATGTTAACATGTTAATTGTATCAATATATGGTGAAGTGACTCTTATCGGGCGCAAAGTGACTCTAATATGGTGAAAAGTGACTTACATGGTTGATTAGAGCCAAAATGTGGTACAAAATTAACTTGTATGAAAGTGGCATTAATAGGTGCTAAAAGTATGTCAAATTGGATGTATATGATGTTAACATGTTAATTGTTGTATATATGGTGGAAAGTGACTCTTATAGGGGTGCAAAGTGACTCTAATATGATGAAAAGTGACTTACATGGTTGATTAGAACCGAAATGTGGAACTAAATTGACCTGTATAAAAGTGGAATTAAGAGGTGGTAAAAGGATGTTAAATCGGATGTATATGATGTTAACATGTTAATTATACAAATATATGGGGAAAGTGACTCATATAGGTGCAAAATGACTCTAATATGGTGAAAAGTGACTTACATGGTAAATTAGAACCGAAATGAGGACCAAAATTGACTTGTATGAATGTGGCACTAAGAGGTGGTAAAAGGATTTCTAATTGCATGCACATGATGTTAACATATTAATTGTACCAATATATGATGGCAAGTGACTCTTATAAGGTGGAAAGTAACTCTAATATGGTGAGAAGTCACTTACATGATTGATTAGAGCCAAAATGTGGCCCAAAATTGACTTGTAGGAAAGGGGTACCAAGAGGTGGTTTAAGGATGTCTAATTGCATGTACATGATGTTAACATGTTAATTGTATCAATATATGGTGGCAAGTGACTCTTATAGGGTGCAAAGTGACTCGAATATGGTGAAAAGTGATTATATGGTTGATAGAGCCAAATGTGGTACAAAATTAACTTGTATGAAAGTGGCATTAATAGGTGGTAAAAGGATGTCAAATTGGATGTATATGATGTTAACATGTTAATTGTTGTATATATGGTGGAAAGTGACTCTTATAGGGGTGCAAAGTGACTCTAATATGATGAAAAGTGACTTACATGGTTGATTAGAACCGAAATGTGGAACTAAATTGACCTGTATAAAGTGGAATTAAAGGTGGTAAAAGGATGTTAAATCGGATGTATATGATGTTAACATGTTAATTATACAAATATGGGGAAAGTGACTCATATAGGTGCAAAATGACTCTAATATGGTGAAAAGTGACTTACATGGTAATTAGAACCGAAATGAGGACCAAAATTGACTTGTATGAATGTGGCACTAAGAGGTGGTAAAAGGATTTCTAATTGCATGCACATGATGTTAACATATTAATTGTACCAATATATGATGGCAAGTGACTCTTATAAGGTGGAAAGTAACTCTAATATGGTGAGAAGTCACTTACATGATTGATTAGAGCCAAATGTGGCCCAAAATTGACTTGTAGGAAAGGGGTACCAAGAGGTGGTTTAAGGATGTCTAATGCATGTACATGATGTTAACATGTTAATTGTATCAATATATGGTGGCAAGTGACTCTTATTGGGTGCAAAGTGACTCGAATATGGTGAAAAGTGACTTATATGGTTGATTAGAGCCAAAATGTGGTACAAAATTAACTTGTATGAAAGTGGCATTAATAGGTGGTAAAAGGATGTCAAATTGGATGTATATGATGTTAACATGTTAATTGTTGTATATATGGTGGAAAGTGACTCTTATAAGGGTGCAAATGACTCTAATATGATGAAAAGTGACTTACATGATCAATTAGAACCAAAATGTGGAACTAAATTGACCTTTATGAAAGTGGAATTAAGAGGTGGTAAAAGGATGTTAAATCGGATGTATATGATGTTAACATGTTAATTGTACAAATATATGGTGGAAAGTGACTCATATAGGGTGCAAAATGACTCTAATATGGTGAAAAGTGACTTACATGGTAAATTAGAACCGAAATGAGGACCAAAATTGACTTGTAGGAAAGGGGTACCAAGATGATTGATTAGAGCCAAAATGTGGCCCGAAATTGACTTGTGGAAAGGGGTACCAAGATGTGTTTAAGGATGTCTAATTGCATGTACATGATGTTAACATGTTAATTGTATCAATATATGGTGGCAAGTGACTCTTATCGGGTGCAAAGTGACTCTAATATGGTGAAAAGTGACTTACATGGTTGATTAGAGCCAAAATGTGGTACAAAATTAACTTGTATGAAAGTGGCATTAATAGGTGCTAAAAGTATGTCAAATTGGATGTATATGATGTTAACATGTTAATTGTTGTATATATGGTGGAAAGTGACTCTTATAGGGGTGCAAAGTGACTCTAATATGATGAAAAGTGACTTACATGGTTGATTAGAACCGAAATGTGGAACTAAATTGACCTGTATAAAGTGGAATTAAGAGGTGGTAAAAGGATGTTAAATCGGATGTATATGATGTTAACATGTTAATTATACAAATATATGGGGGAAAGTGACTCATATAGGTGCAAAATGACTCTAATATGGTGAAAAGTGACTTACATGGTAAATTAGAACCGAAATGAGGACCAAAATTGACTTGTATGAATGTGGCACTAAGAGGTGGTAAAAGGATTTCTAATTGCATGCACATGATGTTAACATATTAATTGTACCAATATATGATGGCAAGTGACTCTTATAAGGTGGAAAGTAACTCTAATATGGTGAGAAGTCACTTACATGATTGATTAGAGCCAAAATGTGGCCCAAAATTGACTTGTAGGAAAGGGGTACCAAGAGGTGGTTTAAGGATGTCTAATTGCATGTACATGATGTTAACATGTTAATTGTATCAATATATGGTGGCAAGTGACTCTTATAGGGTGCAAAGTGACTCGAATATGGTGAAAAGTGACTTATATGGTCGATTAGAGCCAAAATGTGGTACAAATTAACTTGTACGAAAGTGGCATTAATAGGTGGTAAAAGGATGTCAAATTGGATGTATATGATGTTAACATGTTAATTGTTGTATATATGGTGGAAAGTGACTCTTATAGGGGTGCAAAGTGACTCTAATATGATGAAAAGTGACTTACATGGTTGATTAGAACCGAAATGTGGAACTAAATTGACCTGTATAAAGTGGAATTAAGAGTGGTAAAAGGATGTTAAATCGGATATATATGTTAACATGTTAATTATACAAATATATGGGAAAGTGACTCATATAGGTGCAAAATGACTCTAATATGGTGAAAAGTGACTTACATGGTAAATTCGAACCGAAATGAGGACCAAAATTGACTTGTATAATGTGGCACTAAGAGGTGGTAAAAGGATTTCTAATTGCATGCACATGATGTTAAATATTAATTGTACCAATATATGATGGCAAGTGACTCTTATAAGGTGGAAAGTAACTCTAATATGGTGAGAAGTCACTTACATGATTGATTAGAGCCAAATGTGGCCCAAAATTGACTTGTAGGAAAGGGGTACCAAGAGGTGGTTTAAGGATGTCTAATAGCATGTACATGATGTTAACATGTTAATTGTATCAATATGGTGGCAAGTGACTCTTATAGGGTGCAAAGTGACTCGAATATGGTGAAAAGTGACTTATATGGTTGATTAGAGCCAAAATGTGGTACAAAATTAACTTGTATGAAAGTGGCATTAATAGGTGGTAAAAGGATGTCAAATTGGATGTATATGATGTTAACATGTTAATTGTTGTATATATGGTGGAAAGTGACTCTTATAAGGGTGCAAATGACTCTAATATGATGAAAAGTGACTTACATGATCAATTAGAACCAAAATGTGGAACTAAATTGACCTTTATGAAAGTGGAATTAAGAGTGTGTAAAAGGATGTTAAATCGGATGTATATGATGTTAACATGTTAATTGTACAAATATATGGTGGAAAGTGACTCATATAGGGTGCAAAATGACTCTAATATGGTGAAAAGTGACTTACATGGTAAATTAGAACCGAAATGAGGACCAAAATTGACTTGTAGGAAAGGGGTACCAAGATGATTGATTAGAGCCAAAATGTGGCCCGAAATTGACTTGTGGGAAAGGGGTACCAAGATGTAGTTTAAGGATGTCTAATTGCATGTACATGATGTTAACATGTTAATTGTATCAATATATGGTGGCAAGTGACTCTTATCGGGTGCAAAGTGACTCTAATATGGTGAAAAGTGACTTACATGGTTGATTAGAGCCAAATGTGGTACAAAATTAACTTGTATGAAAGTGGCATTAATAGGTGCTAAAAGTATGTCAAATTGGATGTATATGATGTTAACATGTTATTGGTTGTATATATGGTGAAAGTGACTCTTATAGGGGTGCAAAGTGACTCTAATATGATGAAAAGTGACTTACATGGTTGATTAGAACCGAAATGTGGAACTAAATTGACCTGTATAAAAGTGGAATTAAGAGGTGGTAAAAGGATGTTAAATCGGATGTATAGTGATGTTAACATGTTATTATACAAATATATGGGGGAAAGTGACTCCATATAGGTGCAAAATGACTCTAATATGGTGAAAAGTGACTTACATGGTAAATTAGAACCGAAGATGAGGACCAAAATTGACTTGTATTAATGTGGCACTAAGAGTGGTAAAAGGATTCTAATTGCATGCACATGATCTTAACATATTAATGTACCAATATATGATGGCAAGTGACTCTTATACAAGGTGGAAAGTAACTCTAATATGGTGAGAAGTCACTTACATGATTGATTAGAGCCAAAGAATGTGGCCCAAAAAATTGACTTGTAGTGAAAGGGGTACCAAGAGGTGGTTTAAGGATGTCTAATTGCATGTACATGATGTTAACATGTTAATTGTATCAATATATGGTGGCAAGTGACTCTTATAGGGGTGCAAGAGTGACTCGAATATGGTGAAAAGTGACTTATATGGTCGATTAGAGCCAAAATGTGGTACAAATTAACTTGTACGAAAAGTGGCAATTAATAGGTGGTTAAAAGGATGTCAAATTGGATGTATATGAGTGTTAACATGTATTGTTGTATATATGGTGGAAAGTGACTCTTATAAGGGTGCAAATGACTCTAATATGGTGGAAAGTGACTCATATAAGGGTGCAAAAATGACTCTAATATGGTGAAAAAGTGACTTACATGGTAAATTATAACCGAATGAGGACCAAAATTGACTTGTAGGAAAGGAGTACCAAGATGATTGATTAGAGCCGAAATGTGGCCCGAATTGACTTGTGGGAAAGGTGGTACCAAGAGGTGATTTAAGGATGTCTATTGCATGTACATGATGTTAACATGTTAATTGTATCAATATATGGTGGCATGTGACTCTTATCGGGTGCAAAGTGACTCTAATATGGTGAAAAGTGACTTACATGGTTGATTAGAGCCAAAATGTGGTACAAATTAACTTGTATGAAAGTGGCATTAATAGGTGCTAGAAAAGTATGTCAATTGGATGTATATGATTAACATGTTAATTGTTGTATATATGGTGGAAAGTGACTCTTATAGGGGTGCAAAGTGACTCTAATAGTGATGAAAAGTGACTTACATGTTTGATTAGAACCGAAATATGGAACTAAATTGACCTGTATAAAAGTGGAATTAAGAGGTGGTAAAAGGATGTTAAATCGGATGTATGTGATGTTAACATGTTTAAATTATACAAATATATGGGGGAAAGTGACTCATATAGGTGCAAAATGACTCTAATATGGTGAAAAGTGACTTACAGGGTAAATTAGAACCGAAATGAGGACCAAAATTGACTTGTATGAATGTGGCACTAAGAGGTGGTAAAAGGATTTCTAATTGCATGACATGATGTTACATATTAATTGTACCAATATATGATGGCAAGTGACTCTTATAAGGGTGCAAAGTAACTCTAATATGGTGAGAAGTGGACTTACATGATTGATTAGAGCCAAAATGTGGCCCAAAATTGACTTGTAGGAAAGGGGTACCAAGAGGTGGTTTAAGGATGTCTAATTGCATGTACATGATGTTAACATGTTAATTGTATCAATATATGGTGGCAAGTGACTCTTATAGGGTGCAAAGTGACTCTAATATGGTGAAAAGTGACTTACATGGTTGATTAGAGCCAAAATGTGGTACAAAATAACTTGTATGAAAGTGGCATTAATAGGTGCTAAAAGTATGTCAAATTGGAATGTATATGATGTTAACATGTTAATTGTTGTATATATGGTGGAAAGTGACTCTTATAGGGGTGCAAAGTGACTCTAATATGATGAAAGTGACTACATGTTGATTAGAACCGAAATATGGAACTAAATTGACCTGTATAAAAGTGGAATTAAGAGGTGGTAAAAGGATGTTAAATCGGATGTATATGATGTTAACATGTTAATTATACAAATATATGGGGGAAAGTGACTCATATAGGTGCAAAATGACTCTAATATGGTGAAAAGTGACTTACATGGTAAATTAGAACCGAAATGAGGACCAAAATTGACTTGTAGGAAAGGAGTACCAAGATGATTGATTAGAGCCGAAATGTGGCCCGAAATTGACTTGTGGGAAAGGGGTACCAAGAGGTGATTTAAGGATGTCTAATTGCATGTACATGATGTTAACATGTTAATTGTATCAATATATGGTGGCATGTGACTCTTATCGGGTGCAAAGTGACTCTAATATGGTGAAAAGTGACTTACATGGTTGATTAGAGCCAAAATGTGGTACAAAATTAACTTGTATGAAAGTGGCATTAATAGGTGCTAAAAGTATGTCAAATTGGATGTATATGATGTTAACATGTTAATTGTTGTATATATGGTGGAAAGTGACTCTTATAGGGGTGCAAAGTGACTCTAATATGATGAAAAGTGACTTACATGTTTGATTAGAACCGAAATATGGGAACTAAATTGACCTGTATAAAAGTGGAATTAAGAGGTGGTAAAAGGATGTTAAATCGGATGTATATGATGTTAACATGTTAATTATTACAAATATATGGGGGGAAAGTGACTCATATAGGTGCAAAATGACTCTAATATGGTGAAAAGTGACTTACATGGTAAATTAGAACCGAAATGAGGACCAAAATTGACTTGTATGAATGTGGCACTAAGAGGTGGTAAAAGGATTTCTAATTGCATGTACATGATGTTAACATATTAATTGTACCAATATATGATGGCAAGTGACTCTTATAAGGTGCAAAGTAACTCTAATATGGTGAGAAGTCACTTACATGATTGATTAGAGCCAAAATGTGGCCCAAAATTGACTTGTAGGAAAGGGGTACCAAGAGGTGGTTTAAGGATGTCTAATTGCATGTACATGATGTTAACATGTTAATTGTATCAATATATGGTGGCAAGTGACTCTTATAGGGTGCAAAGTGACTCTAATATGGTGAAAAGTGACTTACATGGTTGATTAGAGCCAAAATGTGGTACAAAATAACTTGTATGAAAGTGGCATTAATAGGTGCTAAAAGTATGTCAAATTGGATGTATATGATGTTAACATGTTAATTGTTGTATATATGGTGGAAAGTGACTCTTATAGGGGTGCAAAGTGACTCTAATATGATGAAAAGTGACTTACATGGTTGATTAGAACCGAAATGTGGAACTAAATTGACCTGTATAAAAGTGGAATTAAGAGGTGGTAAAAGGATGTTAAATCGGATGTATATGATGTTAACATGTTAATTATACAAATATATGGGGGAAAGTGACTCATATAGGTGCAAAATGACTCTAATATGGTGAAAAGTGACTTACATGGTAAATTAGAACCGAAATGAGGACCAAAATTGACTTGTATGAATGTGGCACTAAGAGGTGGTAAAAGGATTTCTAATTGCATGCACATGATCTTAACATATTAATTGTACCAATATATGATGGCAAGTGACTCTTATAAGGTGGAAAGTAACTCTAATATGGTGAGAAGTCACTTACATGATTGATTAGAGCCAAAATGTGGCCCAAAATTGACTTGTAGGAAAGGGGTACCAAGAGGTGGTTTAAGGATGTCTAATTGCATGTACATGATGTTAACATGTTAATTGTATCAATATATGGTGGCAAGTGACTCTTATAGGGTGCAAAGTGACTCGAATATTGTGAAAAGTGACTTATATGGTCGATTAGAGCCAAAATGTGGTACAAATTAACTTGTACTGAAAGTGGCATTAATAGGTGGTAAAAGGATGTCAAATTGGATGTATATGATGTTAACATGTTAATTGTTGTATATATGGTGGAAAGTGACTCTTATAAGGGTGCAAATGACTCTAATATGATGAAAAAGTGACTTACATGATTAATTAGAACCAAAATGTGGAACTAAATTGACCTTTATGAAAGTGGAATTAAGAGGTGGTAAAAGGATGTTAAATCGGATGTATATGATGTTAACATGTTAATTGTACAAATATATGGTGGAAAGTGACTCATATAAGGGTGCAAAATGACTCTAATATGGTGAAAAGTGACTTACATGGTAAATTAGAACCGAAATGAGGACCAAAATTGACTTGTAGGAAAGGAGTACCAAGACGATTGATTAGAGCCGAAATGTGGCCCGAAATTGACTTGTGGGAAAGGGGTACCAAGAGGTGGTTTAAGGATGTCTAATTGCATGTACATGATGTTAACATGTTAATTGTATCAATATATGGTGGCATGTGACTCTTATCGGGTGCAAAGTGACTCTAATATGGTGAAAAGTGACTTACATGGTCGATTAGAGCCAAAATGTGGTACAAAATTAACTTGTATGAAAGTGGCATTAATAGGTGCTAAAAGTATGTCAAATTGGATGTATATGATGTTAACATGTTAATTGTTGTATATATGGTGGAAAGTTACTCTTATAGGGGTGCAAAGTGACTCTAATATGATGAAAAGTGACTTACATGGTTGATTAGAACCGAAATGTGGAACTAAATTGACCTGTATAAAAGTGGAATTAAGAGGTGGTAAAAGGATGTTAAATCGGATGTATATGATGTTAACATGTTAATTATACAAATATATGGGGGAAAGTGACTCATATAGGTGCAAAATGACTCTAATATGGTGAAAAGTGACTTACATGGTAAATTAGAACCGAAATAAGGACCAAAATTGACTTGTATGAATGTGGCACTAAGAGGTGGTAAAAGGATTTCTAATTGCATGCACATGATGTTAACATATTAATTGTACCAATATATTATGGCAAGTGACTCTTATAAGGTGGAAAGTAACTCTAATATGGTGAGAAGTCACTTACATGATTGATTAGAGCCAAAATGTGGCCCAAAATTGACTTGTAGGAAAGGGGTACCAAGAGGTGGTTTAAGGATGTCTAATTGCATGTACATGATGTTAACATGTTAATTGTATCAATATATGGTGGCAAGTGACTCTTATAGGGTGCAAAGTGACTCGAATATGGTGAAAAGTGACTTACATGGTTGATTAGAGCCAAAATGTGGTACAAAATTAACTTGTAGGAAAGGAGTACCAAGATGATTGATTAGAGCCAAAATGTGGCCCAAAATTGACTTGTGGGAAAGGGGTACCAAGAGGTGGTTTAAGGATGTCTAATTGCATGTACATGATGTTAACATGTTAATTGTATCAATATATGGTGACATGTGACTCTTATCGGGTGCAAAGTGACTCTAATATGGTGAAAAGTGACTTACATGGTTGATTAGAGCCAAAATGTGGTACAAAATTAACTTGTATGAAAGTGGCATTAATAGGTGCTAAAAGTATGTCAAATTGGATGTATATGATGTTAACATGTTAATTGTTGTATATATGGTGGAAAGTGACTCTTATAGGGGTGCAAAGTGACTCTAATATGATGAAAAGTGACTTACATGGTTGATTAGAACCGAAATGTGGAACTAAATTGACCTGTATAAAAGTGGAATTAAGAGGTGGTAAAAGGATGTTAAATCGGATGTATATGATGTTAACATGTTAATTATACAAATATATGGGGGAAAGTGACTCATATAGGTGCAAAATGACTCTAATATGATGAAAAGTGACTTACATGGTAAATTAGAACCGAAATGAGCACCAAAATTGACTTGTATGAATGTGGCACTAAGAGGTGGTAAAAGGATTTCTAATTGCATGCACATGATGTTAACATATTAATTGTACCAATATATGATGGCAAGTGACTCTTATAAGGTGGAAAGTAACTCTAATATGGTGAGAAGTCACTTACATGATTGATTAGAGCCAAAATGTGGCCCAAAATTGACTTGTAGGAAAGGGGTACCAAGAGGTGGTTTAAGGATGTCTAATTGCATGTACATGATGTTAACATGTTAATTGTATCAATATATGGTGGCAAGCGACTCTTATAGGGTGCAAAGTGACTCGAATATGGTGAAAAGTGACTTATATGGTTGATTAGAGCCAAAATGTGGTACAAAATTAACTTGTATGAAAGTGGCATTAATAGGTGGTAAAAGGATGTCAAATTGGATGTATATGATGTTAACATGTTAATTGTTGTATATATGGTGGAAAGTGACTCTTATAGGGGTGCAAAGTGACTCTAATATGATGAAAAGTGACTTACATGGTTGATTAGAACCGAAATGTGGAACTAAATTGACCTGTATAAAAGTGGAATTAAGAGGTGGTAAAAGGATGTTAAATCGGATGTATATGATGTTAACATGTTAATTATACAAATATATGGGGGAAAGTGACTCATATAGGTGCAAAATGACTCTAATATGGTGAAAAGTGACTTACATGGTAAATTAGAACCGAAATGAGGACCAAAATTGACTTGTATGAATGTGGCACTAAGAGGTGGTAAAAGATTTCTAATTGCATGCACATGATGTTAACATATTAATTGTACCAATATATGATGGCAAGTGACTCTTATAAGGTGGAAAGTAACTCTAATATGGTGAGAAGTCACTTACATGATTGATTAGAGCCAAAATGTGGCCCAAAATTGACTTGTAGGAAAGGGGTTCCAAGAGGTGGTTTAAGGATGTCTAATTGCATGTACATGATGTTAACGTGTTAATTGTATCAATATATGGTGGCAAGTGACTCTTATAGGGTGCAAAGTGACTCGAATATGGTGAAAAGTGATTTATATGGTTGACTAGAGCCAGAATGTGGTACAAAATTAACTTGTATGAAAGTGGCATTAATAGGTGGTAAAAGGATGTCAAATTGGATGTATATGATGTTAACATGTTAATTGTTGTATATATGGTGGAAAGTGACTCTTATAGGGGTGCAAAGTGACTCTAATATGATGAAAAGTGACTTACATGGTTGATTAGAGCCGAAATGTGGAACTAAATTGACCTGTATAAAAGTGGAATTAAGAGGTGGTAAAAGGATGTTAAATCGGATGTATATGATGTTAACATGTTAATTATACAAATATATGGGGGAAAGTGACTCATATAGGTGCAAAATGACTCTAATATGATGAAAAGTGACTTACATGGTAAATTAGAACCGAAATGAGCACCAAAATTGACTTGTATGAATGTGGCACTAAGAGGTGGTAAAAGGATTTCTAATTGCATGCACATGATGTTAACATATTAATTGTACCAATATATGATGGCAAGTGACTCTTATAAGGTCGAAAGTAACTCTAATATGGTGAGAAGTCACTTACATGATTGATTAGAGCCAAAATGTGGCCCAAAATTGACTTGTAGGAAAGGGGTACCAAGAGGTGGTTTAAGGATGTCTAATTGCATGTACATGATGTTAACATGTTAATTGTATCAATATATGGTGGCAAGCGACTCTTATAGGGTGCAAAGTGACTCGAATATGGTGAAAAGTGACTTATATGGTTGATTAGAGCCAAAATGTGGTACAAAATTAACTTGTATGAAAGTGGCATTAATAGGTGGTAAAAGGATGTCAAATTGGATGTATATGATGTTAACATGTTAATTGTTGTATATATGGTGGAAAGTGACTCTTATAGGGGTGCAAAGTGACTCTAATATGATGAAAAGTGACTTACATGGTTGATTAGAACCGAAATGTGGAACTAAATTGACCTGTATAAAAGTGGAATTAAGAGGTGGTAAAAGGATGTTAAATCGGATGTATATGATGTTAACATGTTAATTATACAAATATATGGGGAAAGTGACTCATATAGGTGCAAAATGACTCTAATATGGTGAAAAGTGACTTACATGGTAAATTAGAACCGAAATGAGGACCAAAATTGACTTGTATGAATGTGGCACTAAGAGGTGGTAAAAGGATTTCTAATTGCATGCACATGATGTTAACATATTAATTGTACCAATATATGATGGCAAGTGACTCTTATAAGGTGGAAAGTACTCTAATATGGTGAGAAGTCACTTACATGATTGATTAGAGCCAAAATGTGGCCCAAAATTGACTTGTAGGAAAGGGGTTCCAAGAGGTGGTTTAAGGATGTCTAATTGCATGTACATGATGTTAACGTGTTAATTGTATCAATATATGGTGGCAAGTGACTCTTATAGGGTGCAAAGTGACTCGAATATGGTGAAAAGTGATTTATATGGTTGACTAGAGCCAGAATGTGGTACAAAATTAACTTGTATTAAAGTGGCATTAATAGGTGGTAAAAGGATGTCAAATTGGATGTATATGATGTTAACATGTTAATTGTTGTATATATGGTGGAAAGTGACTCTTATAGGGGTGCAAAGTGACTCTAATATGATGAAAAGTGACTTACATGGTTGATTAGAACCGAAATGTGGAACTAAATTGACCTGTATAAAAGTGGAATAAAGAGGTGGTAAAAGGATGTTAAATCGGATATATATGATGTCAACATGTTAATTATACAAATATATGGGGGAAAGTGACTCATATAGGTGCAAAATGACTCTAATATGGTGAAAAGTGACTTACATGGTAAATTCGAACCGAAATGAGGACCAAAATTGACTTGTATGAACGTGGCACTAAGAGGTGGTAAAAGGATTTCTAATTGCATGCACATGATGTTAACATATTAATTGTACCAATATATGATGGCAAGTGACTGTTATAAGGTGGAAAGTAACTCTAATATGGTGAGAAGTCACTTACATGATTGATTAGAGCCGAAATGTGGCCCAAAATTGACTTGTAGGAAAGGGGTACCAAGAGGTGGTTTAAGGATGTCTAATAGCATGTACATGATGTTAACATGTTAATTGTATCAATATATGGTGGCAAGTGACTCTTATTGGGTGCAAAGTGACTCGAATATGGTGAAAAGTGACTTATATGGTTGATTAGAGCCAAAATGTGGTACAAAATTAACTTGTATGAAAGTGGCATTAATAGGTGGTAAAAGGATGTCAAATTGGATGTATATGATGTTAACATGTTAATTGTTGTATATATGGTGGAAAGTGACTCTTATAAGGGTGCAAATGACTCTAATATGATGAAAAGTGACTTACATGATTAATTAGAACCAAAATGTGGAACTAAATTGACCTTTATGAAAGTGGAATTAAGAGGTGGTAAAAGGATGTTAAATCGGATGTATATGATGTTAACATGTTAATTGTACAAATATATGGTGGAAAGTGACTCATATAGGGTGCAAAATGACTCTAATATGGTGAAAAGTGACTTACATGGTAAATTAGAACCGAAATGAGGACCAAAATTGACTTGTAGGAAAGGGGTACCAAGATGATTGATTAGAGCCAAAATGTGGCCCGAAATTGACTTGTGGGAAAGGGGTACCAAGATGTAGTTTAAGGATGTCTAATTGCATGTACATGATGTTAACATGTTAATTGTATCAATATATGGTGGCATGTGACTCTTATCGGGTGCAAAGTGACTCTAATATGGTGAAAAGTGACTTACATGGTTGATTAGAGCCAAAATGTGGTACAAAATTAACTTGTATGAAAGTGGCATTAATAGGTGCTAAAAGTATGTCAAATTGGATGTATATGATGTTAACATGTTAATTGTTGTATATATGGTGGAAAGTGACTCTTATAGGGGTGCAAAGTGACTCTAATATGATGAAAAGTGACTTACATGGTTGATTAGAACCGAAATGTGGAACTAAATTGACCTGTATAAAAGTGGAATTAAGAGGTGGTAAAAGGATGTTAAATCGGATGTATATGATGTTAACATGTTAATTACACAAATATATGGGGGAAAGTGACTCATATAGGTGCAAAATGACTCTAATATGGTGAAAAGTGACTTACATGGTAAATTAGAACCGAAATGAGGACCAAAATTGACTTGTATGAATGTGGCACTAAGAAGTGGTAAAAGGATTTCTAATTGCATGCACATGATCTTAACATATTAATTGTACCAATATATGATGGCAAGTGACTCTTATAAGGTGGAAAGTAACTCTAATATGGTGAGAAGTCACTTACATGATTGATTAGAGCCAAAATGTGGCCCAAAATTGACTTGTAGGAAAGGGGTACCAAGAGGTGGTTTAAGGATGTCTAATTGCATGTACATGATGTTAACATGTTAATTGTATCAATATATGGTGACAAGTGACTCTTATAGGGTGCAAAGTGACTCGAATATGGTGAAAAGTGACTTATATGGTCGATTAGAGCCAAAATGTGGTACAAATTAACTTGTACGAAAGTGGCATCAATAGGTGGTAAAAGGATGTCAAATTGGATGTATATGATGTTAACATGTTAATTGTTGTATATATGGTGGAAAGTGACTCTTATAAGGGTGCAAATGACTCTAATATGATGAAAAATGACTTACATGATTAATTAGAACCAAAATGTGGAACTAAATTGACCTTTATGAAAGTGGAATTAAGAGGTGGTAAAAGGATGTTAAATCGGATGTATATGATGTTAACATGTTAATTGTACAAATATATGGTGGAAAGTGACTCATATAAGGTGCAAAATGACTCTATTATGGTGAAAAGTGACTTACATGGTAAATTAGAACCGAAATGAGGACCAAAATTGACTTGTAGGAAAGGAGTACCAAGATGATTGATTAGAGCCGAAATGTGGCCCGAAATTGACTTGTGGGAAAGGGGTACCAAGAGGTGATTTAAGGATGTCTAATTGCATGTACATGATGTTAACATGTTAATTGTATCAATATATGGTGGCATGTGACTCTTATCGGGTGCAAAGTGACTCTAATATGGTGAAAAGTGACTTACATGGTTGATTAGAGCCAAAATGTGGTACAAAATTAACTTGTATGAAAGTGGCATTAATAGGTGCTAAAAGTATGTCAAATTGGATGTATATGATGTTAACATGTTAATTGTTGTATATATGGTGGAAAGTGACTCTTATAGGGGTGCAAAGTGACTCTAATATGATGAAAAGTGACTTACATGTTTGATTAGAACCGAAATATGGAACTAAATTGACCTGTATAAAAGTGGAATTAAGAGGTGGTAAAAGGATGTTAAATCGGATGTATATGATGTTAACATGTTAATTATACAAATATATGGGGGAAAGTGACTCATATAGGTGCAAAATGACTCTAATATGGTGAAAAGTGACTTACATGATAAATTAGAACCGAAATGAGGACCAAAATTGACTTGAATGAATGTGGCACTAAGAGGTGGTAAAAGGATTTCTAATTGCATGCACATGATGTTAACATATTAATTGTACAAATATATGATGGCAAGTGACTCTTATAAGGTGGAAAGTAACTCTAATATGGTGAGAAGTCACTTACATGATTGATTAGAGCCAAAATGTGGCCCAAAATTGACTTGTAGGAAAGGGGTACCAAGAGGTGGTTTAAGGATGTCTAATTGCATGTACATGATGTTAACATGTTAATTGTATCAATATATGGTGGCAAGTGACTCTTATAGGGTGCAAAGTGACTCGAATATGGTGAAAAGTGACTTATATGGTCGATTAGAGCCAAAATGTGGTACAAATTAACTTGTACGAAAGTGGCATTAATAGGTGGTAAAAGGATGTCAAATTGGATGTATATGATGTTAACATGTTAATTGTTGTATATATGGTGGAAAGTGACTCTTATAAGGGTGCAAATGACTCTAATATGATGAAAAATGACTTACATGATTAATTAGAACCAAAATGTGGAACTAAATTGACCTTTATGAAAGTGGAATTAAGAGGTGGTAAAAGGATGTTAAATCGGATGTATATGATGTTAACATGTTAATTGTACAAATATATGGTGGAAAGTGACTCATATAAGGTGCAAAATGACTCTAATATGGTGAAAAGTGACTTACATGGTAAATTAGAACCGAAATGAGGACCAAAATTGACTTGTAGGAAAGGAGTACCAAGGTGATTGATTAGAGCCGAAATGTGGCCCGAAATTGACTTGTGGGAAAGGGGTACCAAGAGGTGGTTTAAGGATGTCTAATTGCATGTACATGATGTTAACATGTTAATTGTATCAATATATGGTGGCATGTGACTCTTATCGGGTGCAAAGTGACTCTAATATGGTGAAAAGTGACTTACATGGTTGATTAGAGCCAAAATGTGGTACAAAATTAACTTGTATGAAAGTGGCATTAATAGGTGCTAAAAGTATGTCAAATTGGATGTATATGATGTTAACATATTAATTGTTGTATATATGGTGGAAAGTTACTCTTATAGGGGTGCAAAGTGACTCTAATATGATGAAAAGTGACTTACATGGTTGATTAGAACCGAAATGTGGAACTAAATTGACCTGTATAAAAGTGGAATTAAGAGGTGGTAAAAGGATGTTAAATCGGATGTATATGATGTTAACATGTTAATTATACAAATATATGGGGGAAAGTGACTCATATAGGTGCAAAATGACTCTAATATGGTGAAAAGTGACTTACATGGTAAATTAGAACCGAAATGAGGACCAAAATTGACTTGTATGAATGTGGCACTACGAGGTGGTAAAAGGATTTCTAATTGCATGCACATGATGTTAACATATTAATTGTACCAATATATTATGGCAAGTGACTCTTATAAGGTGGAAAGTAACTCTAATATGGTGAGAAGTCACTTACATGATTGATTAGAGCCAAAATGTGGCCCAAAATTGACTTGTAGGAAAGGGGTACCAAGAGGTGGTTTAAGGATGTCTAATTGCATGTACATGATGTTAACATGTTAATTGTATCAATATATGGTGGCAAGTGACTCTTATAGGGTGCAAAGTGACTCGAATATGGTGAAAAGTGACTTACATGGTTGATTAGAGCCAAAATGTGGTACAAAATTAACTTGTATGAAAATGGCATTAAGAGGTGGTAAAAGGATGTCAAATTGGATGTATATGATGTTAACATGTTAATTGTTGTATATATGGTGGAAAGTGACTCTTATAAGGGTGCAAATGACTCTAATATGATGAAAAGTGACTTACATGATGAATTAGAACCAAAATGTGGAACTAAATTGACCTTTATGAAAGTGGAATTAAGAGGTGGTAAAAGGATGTTAAATCGGATGTATATGATGTTAACATGTTAATTGTACAAATATATGGTGGAAAGTGACTCATATAGGGTGCAAAATGACTCTAATATGGTGAAAAGTGACTTACATGGTAAATTAGAACCGAAATGAGGACCAAAATTGACTTGTAGGAAAGGGGTACCAAGATGATTGATTAGAGCCAAAATGTGGCCCGAAATTGACTTGTGGGAAAGGGGTACCAAGATGTGGTTTAAGGATGTCTAATTGCATGTACATGATGTTAACATGTTAATTGTATCAATATATGGTGGCATGTGACTCTTATCGGGTGCAAAGTGACTCTAATATGGTGAAAAGTGACTTACATGGTTGATTAGAGCCAAAATGTGGTACAAAATTAACTTGTATGAAAGTGGCATTAATAGGTGCTAAAAGTATGTCAAATTGGATGTATATGATGTTAACATGTTAATTGTTGTATATATGGTGGAAAGTGACTCTTATAGGGGTGCAAAGTGACTCTAATATGATGAAAAGTGACTTACATGGTTGATTAGAACCGAAATGTGGAATTAAATTGACCTGTATAAAAGAGGAATTAAGAGGTGGTAAAAGGATGTTAAATCGGATGTATATGATGTTAACATGTTAATTATACAAATATATGGGGGAAAGTGACTCATATAGGTGCAAAATGACTCTAATATGGTGAAAAGTGACTTACATGGTAAATTAGAACCGAAATGAGGACCAAAATTGACTTGAATGAATGTGGCGCTAAGAGGTGGTAAAAGGATTTCTAATTGCATGCACATGATGTTAACATATTAATTGTACCAATATATGATGGCAAGTGACTCTTATAAGGTGGAAAGTAACTCTAATATGGTGAGAAGTCACTTACATGATTGATTAGAGCCAAAATGTGGCCCAAAATTGACTTGTAGGAAAGGGGTACCAAGAGGTGGTTTAAGGATGTCTAATTGCATGTACATGATGTTAACATGTTAATTGTATCAATATATGGTGGCAAGTGACTCTTATAGGGTGCAAAGTGACTCGAATATGGTGAAAAGTGACTTATATGGTCGATTAGAGCCAAAATGTGGTACAAATTAACTTGTACGAAAGTGGCATTAATAGGTGGTAAAAGGATGTCAAATTGGATGTATATGATGTTAACATGTTAATTGTTGTATATATGGTGGAAAGTGACTCTTATAAGGGTGCAAATGACTCTAATATGATGAAAAATGACTTACATGATTAATTAGAACCAAAATGTGGAACTAAATTGACCTTTATGAAAGTGGAATTAAGAGGTGGTAAAAGGATGTTAAATCGGATGTATATGATGTTAACATGTTAATTGTACAAATATATGGTGGAAAGTGACTCATATAAGGTGCAAAATGACTCTAATATGGTGAAAAGTGACTTACATGGTAAATTAGAACCGAAATGAGGACCAAAATTGACTTGTAGGAAAGGAGTACCAAGATGATTGATTAGAGCCGAAATGTGGCCCGAAATTGACTTGTGGGAAAGGGGTACCAAGAGGTGGTTTAAGGATGTCTAATTGCATGTACATGATGTTAACATGTTAATTGTATCAATATATGGTGGCATGTGACTCTTATCGGGTGCAAAGTGACTCTAATATGGTGAAAAGTGACTTACATGGTTGATTAGAGCCAAAATGTGGTACAAAATTAACTTGTATGAAAGTGGCATTAATAGGTGCTAAAAGTATGTCAAATTGGATGTATATGATGTTAACATATTAATTGTTGTATATATGGTGGAAAGTTACTCTTATAGGGGTGCAAAGTGACTCTAATATGATGAAAAGTGACTTACATGGTTGATTAGAACCGAAATGTGGAACTAAATTGACCTGTATAAAAGTGGAATTAAGAGGTGGTAAAAGGATGTTAAATCGGATGTATATGATGTTAACATGTTAATTATACAAATATATGGGGGAAAGTGACTCATATAGGTGCAAAATGACTCTAATATGGTGAAAAGTGACTTACATGGTAAATTAGAACCGAAATGAGGACCAAAATTGACTTGTATGAATGTGGCACTAAGAAGTGGTAAAAGGATTTCTAATTGCATGCACATGATGTTAACATATTAATTGTACCAATATATTATGGCAAGTGACTCTTATAAGGTGGAAAGTAACTCTAATATGGTGAGAAGTCACTTACATGATTGATTAGAGCCAAAATGTGGCCCAAAATTGACTTGTAGGAAAGGGGTACCAAGAGGTGGTTTAAGGATGTCTAATTGCATGTACATGATGTTAACATGTTAATTGTATCAATATATGGTGGCAAGTGACTCGTATAGGGTGCAAAGTGACTCGAATATGGTGAAAAGTGACTTACATGGTTGATTAGAGCCAAAATGTGGTACAAAATTAACTTGTAGGAAAGGAGTACCAAGATGATTGATTAGAGCCAAAATGTGGCCCGAAATTGACTTGTGGGAAAGGGGTACCAAGAGGTGGTTTAAGGATGTCTAATTGCATGTACATGATGTTAACATGTTAATTGTATCAATATATGGTGGCATGTGACTCTTATCGGGTGCAAAGTGACTCTAATATGGTGAAAAGTGACTTACATGGTTGATTAGAGCCAAAATGTGGTACAAAATTAACTTGTATGAAAGTGGCATTAATAGGTGCTAAAAGTATGTCAAATTGGATGTATATGATGTTAACATGTTAATTGTTGTATATATGGTGGAAAGTGACTCTTATAGGGGTGCAAAGTGACTCTAATATGATGAAAAGTGACTTACATGGTTGATTAGAACCGAAATGTGGAACTAAATTGACCTGTATAAAAGTGGAATTAAGAGGTGGTAAAAGGATGTTAAATCGGATGTATATGATGTTAACATGTTAATTATACAAATATATGGGGGAAAGTGACTCATATAGGTGCAAAATGACTCTAATATGGTGAAAAGTGACTTACATGGTAAATTAGAACCGAAATGAGGACCAAAATTGACTTGTATGAATGTGGCACTAAGAGGTGGTAAAAGGATTTCTAATTGCATGCACATGATGTTAACATATTAATTGTACCAATATATGATGGCAAGTGACTCTTATAAGGTGGAAAGTAACTCTAATATGGTGAGAAGTCACTTACATGATTGATTAGAGCCAAAATGTGGCCCAAAATTGACTTGTAGGAAAGGGGTACCAAGAGGTGGTTTAAGGATGTCTAATTGCATGTACATGATGTTAACATGTTAATTGTATCAATATATGGTGGCAAGCGACTCTTATAGGGTGCAAAGTGACTCGAATATGGTGAAAAGTGACTTATATGGTTGATTAGAGCCAAAATGTGGTACAAAATTAACTTGTATGAAAGTGGCATTAATAGGTGGTAAAAGGATGTCAAATTGGATGTATATGATGTTAACATGTTAATTGTTGTATATATGGTGGAAAGTGACTCTTATAGAGGTGCAAAGTGACTCTAATATGATGAAAAGTGACTTACATGGTTGATTAGAACCGAAATGTGGAACTAAATTGACCTGTATAAAAGTGGAATTAAGAGGTGGTAAAAGGATGTTAAATCGGATGTATATGATGTTAACATGTTAATTATACAAATATATGGGGGAAAGTGACTCATATAGGTGCAAAATGACTCTAATATGGTGAAAAGTGACTTACATGGTAAATTAGAACCGAAATGAGGACCAAAATTGACTTGTATGAATGTGGCACTAAGAGGTGGTAAAAGGATTTCTAATTGCATGCACATGATGTTAACATATTAATTGTACCAATATATGATGGCAAGTGACTCTTATAAGGTGGAAAGTAACTCTAATATGGTGAGAAGTCACTTACATGATTGATTAGAGCCAAAATGTGGCCCAAAATTGACTTGTAGGAAAGGGGTTCCAAGAGGTGGTTTAAGGATGTCTAATTGCATGTACATGATGTTAACGTGTTAATTGTATCAATATATGGTGGCAAGTGACTCTTATGGGGTGCAAAGTGACTCGAATATGGTGAAAAGTGATTATATGGTTGACTAGAGCCCGAAATGTGGTACAAAATTAACTTGTATGAAAGTGGCATTAATAGGTGGTAAAAGGATGTCAAATTGGATGTATATGATGTTAACATGTTAATTGTTGTATATATGGTGGAAAGTGACTCTTATAAGGGTGCAAATGACTCTAATATGATGAAAAGTGACTTACATGATGAATTAGAACCAAAATGTGGAACTAAATTGACCTTTATGAAAGTGGAATTAAGAGGTGGTAAAAGGATGTTAAATCGGATGAATATGATGTTAACATGTTAATTGTACAAATATATGGTGGAAAGTGACTCATATAGGGTGCAAAATGACTCTAATATGGTGAAAAGTGACTTACATGGTAAATTAGAACCGAAATGAGGACCAAAATTGACTTGTAGGAAAGGGGTACCAAGATGATTGATTAGAGCCAAAATGTGGCCCGAAATTGACTTGTCGGAAAGGGGTACCAAGATGTAGTTTAAGGATGTCTAATTGCATGTACATGATGTTAACATGTTAATTGTATCAATATATGGTGGCATGTGACTCTTATCGGGTGCAAAGTGACTCTAATATGGTGAAAAGTGACTTACATGGTTGATTAGAGCCAAAATGTGGTACAAAATTAACTTGTATGAAAGTGGCATTAATAGGTGCTAAAAGTATGTCAAATTGGATGTATATGATGTTAACATGTTAATTGTTGTATATATGGTGGAAAGTGACTCTTATAGGGGTGCAAAGTGACTCTAATATGATGAAAAGTGACTTACATGGTTGATTAGAACCGAAATGTGGAACTAAATTGACCTGTATAAAAGTGGAATTAAGAGGTGGTAAAAGGATGTTAAATCGGATGTATATGATGTTAACATGTTAATTATACAAATATATGGGGGAAAGTGACTCATATAGGTGCAAAATGACTCTAATATGGTGAAAAGTGACTTACATGGTAAATTAGAACCGAAATGAGGACCAAAATTGACTTGTATGAATGTGGCACTAAGAGGTGGTAAAAGGATTTCTAATTGCATGCACATGATCTTAACATATTAATTGTACCAATATATGATGGCAAGTGACTCTTATAAGGTGGAAAGTAACTCTAATATGGTGAGAAGTCACTTACATGATTGATTAGAGCCAAAATGTGGCCCAAAATTGACTTGTAGGAAAGGGGTTCCAAGAGGTGGTTTAAGGATGTCTAATTGCATGTACATGATGTTAACGTGTTAATTGTATCAATATATGGTGGCAAGTGACTCTTATGGGGTGCAAAGTGACTCGAATATGGTGAAAAGTGATTTATATGGTTGACTAGAGCCAGAATGTGGTACAAAATTAACTTGTATGAAAGTGGCATTAATAGGTGGTAAAAGGATGTCAAATTGGATGTATATGATGTTAACATGTTAATTGTTGTATATATGGTGGAAAGTGACTCTTATAAGGGTGCAAATGACTCTAATATGATGAAAAGTGACTTACATGATGAATTAGAACCAAAATGTGGAACTAAATTGACCTTTATGAAAGTGGAATTAAGAGGTGGTAAAAGGATGTTAAATCGGATGAATATGATGTTAACATGTTAATTGTACAAATATATGGTGGAAAGTGACTCATATAGGGTGCAAAATGACTCTAATATGGTGAAAAGTGACTTACATGGTAAATTAGAACCGAAATGAGGACCAAAATTGACTTGTAGGAAAGGGGTACCAAGATGATTGATTAGAGCCAAAATGTGGCCCGAAATTGACTTGTGGGAAAGGGGTACCAAGATGTAGTTTAAGGATGTCTAATTGCATGTACATGATGTTAACATGTTAATTGTATCAATATATGGTGGCATGTGACTCTTATCGGGTGCAAAGTGACTCTAATATGGTGAAAAGTGACTTACATGGTTGATTAGAGCCAAAATGTGGTACAAAATTAACTTGTATGAAAGTGGCATTAATAGGTGCTAAAAGTATGTCAAATTGGATGTATATGATGTTAACATGTTAATTGATGTATATATGGTGGAAAGTGACTCTTATAGGGGTGCAAAGTGACTCTAATATGATGAAAAGTGACTTACATGGTTGATTAGAACCGAAATATGGAACTAAATTGACCTGTATAAAAGTGGAATTAAGAGGTGGTAAAAGGATGTTAAATCGGATGTATATGATGTTAACATGTTAATTATACAAATATATGGGGGAAAGTGACTCATATAGGTGCAAAATGACTCTAATATGGTGAAAAGTGACTTACATGGTAAATTAGAACCGAAATGAGGACCAAAATTGACTTGTATGAATGTGGCACTAAGAGGTGGTAAAAGGATTTCTAATTGCATGCACATGATGTTAACATATTAATTGTACCAATATATTATGGCAAGTGACTCTTATAAGGTGGAAAGTAACTCTAATATGGTGAGAAGTCACTTACATGATTGATTAGAGCCAAAATGTGGCCCAAAATTGACTTGTAGGAAAGGGGTACCAAGAGGTGGTTTAAGGATGTCTAATTGCATGTACATGATGTTAACATGTTAATTGTATCAATATATGGTGGCAAGTGACTCTTATAGGGTGCAAAGTGACTCGAATATGGTGAAAAGTGACTTACATGGTTGATTAGAGCCAAAATGTGGTACAAAATTAACTTGTAGGAAAGGAGTACCAAGATGATTGATTAGAGCCAAAATGTGGCCCGAAATTGACTTGTGGGAAAGGGGTACCAAGAGGTGGTTTAAGGATGTCTAATTGCATGTACATGATGTTAACATGTTAATTGTATCAATATATGGTGGACATGTGACTCTTATCGGGGCAAAGTGACTCTAATATGGTGAAAAGTGACTTACATGGTTGATTAGAGCCAAAATGTGGTACAAAATTAACTTGTATGAAAGTGGCATTAATAGGTGCTAAAAGTATGTCAAATTGGATGTATATGATGTTAACATGTTAATTGTTGTATATATGGTGGAAAGTGACTCTTATAGGGGTGCAAAGTGACTCTAATATGATGAAAAGTGACTTACATGGTTGATTAGAACCGAAATGTGGAACTAAATTGACCTGTATAAAAGTGGAATTAAGAGGTGGTAAAAGGATGTTAAATCGGATGTATATGATGTTAACATGTTAATTATACAAATATATGGGGGAAAGTGACTCATATAGGTGCAAAATGACTCTAATATGAGTGAAAAGTGACTTACATGGTAAATTAGAACCGAAATGAGGACCAAAATTGACTTGTATGAATGTGGCACTAAGAGGTGGTAAAAGGATTTCTAATTGCATGCACATGATGTTAACATATTAATTGTACCAATATATGATGGCAAGTGACTCTTATAAGGTGGAAAGTAACTCTAATATGGTGAGAAGTCACTTACATGATTGATTAGAGCCAAAATGTGGCCCAAAATTGACTTGTAGGAAAGGGGTTCCAAGAGGTGGTTTAAGGATGTCTAATTGCATGTACATGATGTTAACGTGTTAATTGTATCAATATATGGTGGCAAGTGACTCTTATAGGGTGCAAAGTGACTCGAATATGGTGAAAAGTGATTTATATGGTTGACTAGAGCCAGAATGTGGTACAAAATTAACTTGTATGAAAGTGGCATTAATAGGTGGTAAAAGGATGTCAAATTGGATGTATATGATGTTAACATGTTAATTGTTGTATATATGGTGGAAAGTGACTCTTATAGGGGTGCAAAGTGACTCTAATATGATGAAAAGTGACTTACATGGTTGATTAGAACCGAAATGTGGAACTAAATTGACCTGTATAAAAGTGGAATTAAAAGGTGGTAAAAGGATGTTAAATCGGATATATATGATGTCAACATGTTAATTATACAAATATATGGGGGAAAATAACTCATATAGGTGCAAAATGACTCTAATATGGTGAAAAGTGACTTACATGGTAAATTCGAACCGAAATGAGGACCAAAATTGACTTGTATGAACGTGGCACTAAGAGGTGGTAAAAGGATTTCTAATTGCATGCACAGGATGTTAAATATTAATTGTACCAATATATGATGGCAAGTGACTCTTATAAGGTGGAAAGTAACTCTAATATCGTGAGAAGTCACTTACATGATTGATTAGAGCCGAAATGTGGCCCAAAATTGACTTGTAGGAAAGGGGTACCAAGAGGTGGTTTAAGGATGTCTAATAGCATGTACATGATGTTAACATGTTAATTGTATCAATATATGGTGGCAAGTGACTCTTATTGGGTGCAAAGTGACTCGAATATGGTGAAAAGTGACTTATATGGTTGATTAGAGCCAAAATGTGGTACAAAATTAACTTGTATGAAAGTGGCATTAATAGGTGGTAAAAGGATGTCAAATTGGATGTATATGATGTTAACATGTTAATTGTTGTATATATGGTGGAAAGTGACTCTTATAAGGGTGCAAATGACTCTAATATGATGAAAAGTGACTTACATGATCAATTAGAACCAAAATGTGGAACTAAATTGACCTTTATGAAAGTGGAATTAAGAGGTGGTAAAAGGATGTTAAATCGGATGTATATGATGTTAACATGTTAATTGTACAAATATATGGTGGAAAGTGACTCATATAGGGTGCAAAATGACTCTAATATGGTGAAAAGTGACTTACATGGTAAATTAGAACCGAAATGAGGACCAAAATTGACTTGTAGGAAAGGTGGTACCAGATGACTGATTAGAGCCAAAATGTGGCCCGAAATTGACTTGTGGGAAAGGGGTACCAAGATGTAGTTTAAGGATGTCTAATTGCATGTACATGATGTTAACATGTTAATTGTATCAATATATGGTGGCAAGTGACTCTTATCGGGTGCAAAGTGACTCTAATATGGTGAAAAGTGACTTACATGGTTGATTAGAGCCAAAATGTGGTACAAAATTAACTTGTATGAAAGTGGCATTAATAGGTGCTAAAGTATGTCAAATTGGATGTATATGATGTTAACATGTTAATTGTTGTATATATGGTGGAAAGTGACTCTATAGGGGTGCAAAGTGACTCTAATATGATGAAAAGTGACTTACATGGTTGATTAGAACCGAAATGTGGAACTAAATTGACCTGTATAAAAGTGGAATTAAGAGGTGGTAAAAGGATGTTAAATCGGATGTATATGATGTTAACATGTTAATTATACAAATATATGGGGGAAAGTGACTCATATAGGTGCAAAATGACTCTAATATGGTGAAAAGTGACTTACATGGTAAATTAGAACCGAAATGAGGACCAAAATTGACTTGTATGAATGTGGCACTAAGAGGTGGTAAAAGGATTTCTAATTGCATGCACATGATCTTAACATATTAATTGTACCAATATATGATGGCAAGTGACTCTTATAAGGTGGAAAGTAACTCTAATATGGTGAGAAGTGATTACATGATTGATTAGAGCCAAAATGTGGCCCAAAATTGACTTGTAGGAAAGGGGTACCAAGAGGTGGTTTAAGGATGTCTAATTGCATGTACATGATGTTAACATGTTAATTGTATCAATATATGGTGGCAAGTGACTCTTATAGGGTGCAAAGTGACTCGAATATGGTGAAAGTGACTTATATGGTCGATTAGAGCCAAAATGTGGTACAAATAACTTGTACGAAAGTGGCATTAATAGGTGGTAAAAGGATGTCAAATTGGATGTATATGATGTTAACATGTTAATTGTTGTATATATGGTGGAAAGTGACTCTTATAGGGGTGCAAAGTGACTCTAATATGATGAAAAGTGACTTACATGGTTGATTAGAACCGAAATGTGGAACTAAATTGACCTGTATAAAAGTGGAATTAAGAGGTGGTAAAAGGATGTTAAATCGGATATATATGATGTCAACATGTTAATTATACAAATATATGGGGGAAAGTGACTCATATAGGTGCAAAATGACTCTAATATGGTGAAAAGTGACTTACATGGTAAATTCGAACGAAATGAGGACCAAAATTGACTTGTATAAACGTGGCACTAAGAGGTGGTAAAAGGATTTCTAATTGCATGCACATGATGTTAAATATTAATTGTACCAATATATGATGGCAAGTGACTCTTATAAGGTGGAAAGTAACTCTAATATGGTGAGAAGTCACTTACATGATTGATTAGAGCCGAAATGTGGCCCAAAATTGACTTGTAGGAAAGGGGTACCAAGAGGTGGTTTAAGGATGTCTACTAGCATGTACATGATGTTAACATGTTAATTGTATCAATATATGGTGGCAAGTGACTCTTATGGGTGCAAAGTGACTCGAATATGGTGAAAAGTGACTTATATGGTTGATTAGAGCCAAAATGTGGTACAAAATTAACTTGTATGAAAGTGGCATTAATAGGTGGTAAAAGGATGTCAAATTGGATGTATATGATGTTAACATGTTAATTGTTGTATATATGGTGGAAAGTGACTCTTATAAGGGTGTGCAAATGACTCTAATATGATGAAAAGTGACTTACATGATCAATTAGAACCAAATGTGGAACTAAATTGACCTTTATGAAAGTGGAATTAAGATGTGGTAAAAGGATGTTAAATCGGATGTATATGATGTTAACATGTTAATTGTACAAATATATGGTGGAAAGTGACTCATATAGGGTGCAAAATGACTCTAATATGGTGAAAAGTGACTTACATGGTAAATTAGAACCGAAATGAGGACCAAAATTGACTTGTAGGAAAGGGGTACCAAGATGATTGATTAGAGCCAAAATGTGGCCCGAAATTGACTTGTGGGAAAGGGGTACCAAGATGTAGTTTAAGGATGTCTAATTGCATGTACATGATGTTAACTGTTAATTGTATCAATATATGGTGGCAAGTGACTCTTATCGGGTGCAAAGTGACTCTAATATGGTGAAAAGTGACTTACATGGTTGATTAGAGCCAAAATGTGGTACAAAATTAACTTGTATGAAAGTGGCATTAATAGGTGCTAAAAGTATGTCAAATTGGATGTATATGATGTTAACATGTTAATTGTTGTATATATGGTGGAAAGTGACTCTTATAAGGGTGCAAATGACTCTAATATGGTGGAAAGTGACTCATATAAGGTGCAAAATGACTCTAATATGGTGAAAAGTGACTTACATGGTAAATTAGAACCGAAATGAGGACCAAAATTGACTTGTATGAATGTGGCACTAAGAGGTGGTAAAAGGATTTCTAATTGCATGCACATGATCTTAACATATTAATTGTACCAATATATGATGGCAAGTGACTCTTATAAGGTGGAAAGTAACTCTAATATGGTGAGAAGTCACTTACATGATTGATTAGAGCCAAAATGTGGCCCAAAATTGACTTGTAGGAAAGGGGTACCAAGAGGTGGTTTAAGGATGTCTAATTGCATGTACATGATGTTAACATGTTAATTGTATCAATATATGGTGGCAAGTGACTCTTATAGGGTGCAAAGTGACTCGAATATGGTGAAAAGTGACTTATATGGTCGATTAGAGCCAAAATGTGGTACAAATTAACTTGTACGAAAGTGGCATTAATAGGTGGTAAAAGGATGTCAAATTGGATGTATATGATGTTAACATGTTAATTGTTGTATATATGGTGGAAAGTGACTCTTATAAGGGTGCAAATGACTCTAATATGGTGGAAAGTGACTCATATAAGGTGCAAAATGACTCTAATATGGTGAAAAGTGACTTACATGGTAAATTATAACCGAAATGAGGACCAAAATTGACTTGTAGGAAAGGAGTACCAAGATGATTGATTAGAGCCAAATGTGGCCCAAATTGACTTGTGGAGGAAAGGGGTACCAAGAGGTGATTTAAGGATGTCTAATTGCATGTACATGATGTTAACATGTTAATTGTATCAATATATGGTGGCATGTGACTCTTATAGGGTTGCAAAGTGACTCTAATATGGTGAAAAGTGACTTACATGGTTGATTAGAGCCCAAAATGTGGTACAAAATTAACTTGTATGAAAGTGGCATTAATAGGTGGTAAAAGTATGTCAAATTGGATGTATATGATGTTAACATGTTAATTGTTGTATATATGGTGGAAAGTGACTCTTATAGGGGTGCAAAGTGACTCTAATATGATGAAAAGTGACTACATGTTTGATTAGAACCGAAATATGGAACTAAATTGACCTGTATAAAAGTGGAATTAAGAGGTGGTAAAAGGATGTTAAATCGGATGTATGTGATGTTAACATGTTAATTATACAAATATATGGGGGGAAAGTGACTCATATAGGTGCAAAATGACTCTAATATGGTGAAAAGTGACTTACATGGTAAATTAGAACCGAAATGAGGACCAAAATTGACTTGTATGAATGTGGCACTAAGAGGTGGTAAAGGAATTTCTAATTGCATGTACATGATGTTAACATATTAATTGTACCATATATGATGGCAAGAGTGACTCTTATAAGGTGCAAAGTAACTCTAATATGGTGAGAAGTGATTACATGATTGATTAGAGCCAAAATGTGGCCCAAAATGACTTGTAGGAAAGGGGTACCAAGAGGTGGTTTTAAGGATGTCTAATTGCATGTACATGATGTTAACATTGTTAATTGTATCAATATATGGTGGCAAGTGACTCTTATAGGGTGCAAAGTGACTCTAATATGGTGAAAAGTGACTTATCATGGTTGACTTAGAGCCAAAATGTGGTACAAATAACTTGTATGAAAGTGGCATTAATAGGTGCTAAAAGTATGTCAAATTGGATGTATATGATGTTAACATGTTAATTGTTGTATATATGGTGGAAAGTGACTCTTATAGGGGTGCAAAGTGACTCTAATATGATGAAAAGTGACTTATGTTTGATTAGAACCAAATATGGAACTAAATTGACCTGTATGAAAGTGGAATTAAGAGGTGGTAAAAGGATGTTAAATCGGATGTATATGATGTTAACATGTTAATTGTACAAATATGGGGAAAGTGACTCATATAGGTGCAAAATGACTCTAATATGGTGAAAAGTGACTTACATGGTAAATTAGAACCGAAATGAGGACCAAAATTGACTTGTAGGAAAGGGTACCAAGATGATTGATTAGAGCCAAAATGTGGCCCAAATTGACTTGTGGGAAAGGGGTACCAAGAGGTGGTTTAAGGATGTCTAATTGCATGTACATGATGTTAACATGTTAATTGTATCAATATATGGTGGCAAGTGACTCTTATCGGGTGCAAAGTGACTCTAATATGGTGAAAAGTGACTTACATGGTTGATTAGAGCCAAAATGTGGTACAAAATTAACTTGTATGAAAGTGGCATTAATAGGGTGGCTAAAAGTATGTCAAATTGGATGTATATGATGTTAACATGTTAATTGTTGTATATATGGTGAAAGTGACTATTATAGGGGTGCAAAGTGACTCTAATATGATGAAAAGTGACTTACATTGGTTGATTAGAACCGAAATGTGAACTAAATGACCTGTATAAAAGTGGAATTAAGAGGTGGTAAAAGGATGTTAAATCGGATGTATATGATGTTAACATGTTAATTATACAAATATATGGGGGGAAAGTGACTCATATAGGTGCAAATGACTCTAATTATGGTGAAAAGTGGACTTACATGGTAAATTAGAACTCGAAATGAGGACCAAAAATTGACTTGTATGAATGTGGCACTAAGAGGTGGTAAAGGATTTCTAATTGCATGCACATGATGTTAACATAGTAACTTGTACCAATATATGATGGCAAGTGACTCTTATAAGGTGCAAAGTAATCTCTAATATGGTGAGAAGTCACTTACATGATTGATTAGAGCCAAAATGTGGCCAAAATTGACTTGTAGGAAAGGGGTTCCAAGAGGTGGTTTAAGGATGTCTAATTGCATGTACATGATGTTAACGTGTTAATTGTATCAATATATGGTGGCAGTGACTTTATAGGGGCAAGTGACTCGAATATGGTGAAAAGTGATTTAATATGGTTGACTAGAGCCAAAAGTGGTACAAAATTAACTTGTATGAAAGTGGCATTAATAGGTGTAAAGTATGTCAAATTGGGATGTATATGATGTTAAACATGTTAATTTTGTATATATGGTGGAAAGTGACTCTTATAGGGGTGCAAAGTGACTCTAATATGATGAAAAGTGACTTACATGGTTGATTAGAACCGAAATGTGGAACTAATTGACCTGTATAAAGTGGAATCAGAGGTGGTAAAGGATGTTAAATCGATGTAGATGATGTAACATGTTAATTATACAAATATATGGGGGAAAGTGACTCATATAGGTGCAAAATGACTCTCATATGGTGAAAAGTGGACTTACATGGTAAATTCGAACCGAAATGAGGACCAAAATTGACTTGTATGAATGTGGCACTAAGAGGTGGTAAAGGATTCTAATTGCCTGCACATGATCTTAACATATTAATTGTACCAATATATGATGGCAAGTGACTCTTATAACGGTGGAAAGTAACTCTAATATGGTGAGAAGTCACTTACATGATTGATTAGAGCCAAAATGTGGCCCAAAATTGACTTGTAGGAAAGGGGTACCAAGAGGTTGTTTAAGGATGTCTAATAGCATTGTACATGATGTTAACATGTTAATTGTATCAATATATGGTGGCAAGTGACTCTTATTAGGGTGCAAAGTGACTCGAATATGGTGAAAAGTGACTTATATGGTTCGATTAGAGCCAAAATGTGGTACAAAATTAACTTGTACTGAAAGTGGCATTAATAGGTGGTAAAAGGATGTCAAATTGGATGTATATGATGTTAACATGTTAATTGTTGTATATATGGTGGAAAGTGACTTCTTATAAGGGTGCAAATGACTCTAATATGATGAAAAGTGACTTACATGATTAATAGAACCAAAATGTGGAACTAAATTGACCTTTATGAAAGTGGAATAAGAGGTGGTAAAAGGATGTTAAATCGGATGTATATGATGTTAACATGTTAATTGTACAAATATATGGTGGAAAGTGACTCATATAGGTGCAAAATGACTCTAATATGGTGAAAAGTGACTTACATGGTAATTAGACCGAAATGAGGACCAAATTGACTTGTAGGAAAGGGAGTACCAAGATGATTGATTAGAGCCAAATTTGGCCCGAAATTGACTTGTGGGAAAGGGGGTAACAAGATGTGGTTTAAGGATGTCTAATTGCATGTACATGATGTTAACATGTTAATTGTATCAATATATGGTGGCATGTGACTCTTATCGGGTGCAAAGTGACTCTAATATGGTGAAAAGTGACTTACATGGTTGATTAGAACCAAAATGTGGTACAAAATTAACTTGTATGAAAGTGGCATTAATAGGTGCTAAAAGTCTGTCAAATTGGATGTATATGATGTTAACATGTTAATTGTTGTATATATGGTGGAAAGTTTCTCTTATAGGGGTGCAAAGTGACTCTAATATGATGAAAAGTGACTTACATGGTTGATTAGAACCGAAATGTGGAACTAAATTGACCTGTATAAAAGTGGAATTAAGAGGTGGTAAAAGGATGTTAAATCGGATGTATATGATGTTAACATGTTAATTATACAATATATGGGGGAAAGTGACTCATATAGGTGCAAAATGACTCTAATATGGTGAAAAGTGACTTACATGGTAAATTGAACCGAAATAAGGACCAAAATTGACTTGTATGAATGTGGCACTAAGAGGTGGTAAAAGGATTTCTAATTGCATGCACATGATGTTAACATATTAATTGTACCAATATATTATGGCAAGTGACTCTTATAAGGTGGAAAGTAACTCTAATATGGTGAGAAGTCACTTACATGATTGATTAGAGCCAAAATGTGGCCCAAAATTGACTTGTAGGAAAGGGGTACCAAGAGGTGGTTTAAGGATGTCTAATTGCATGTACATGATGTTAACATGTTAATTGTATCAATATATGGTGGCAAGTGACTCTTATAGGGTGCAAAGTGACTCGAATATGGTGAAAAGTGACTTACATGGTTGATTAGAGCCAAAATGTGGTACAAAATTAACTTGTAGGAAAGGAGTACCAAGATGATTGATTAGAGCCAAAATGTGGCCCAAAATTGACTTGTGGGAAAGGGGTACCAAGAGGTGGTTTAAGGATGTCTAATTGCATGTACATGATGTTAACATGTTAATTGTATCAATATATGGTGGCAAGTGACTCTTATAGGGTGCAAAGTGACTCGAATATGGTGAAAAGTGATTTATATGGTTGACTAGAGCCAGAATGTGGTACAAAATTAACTTGTATGAAAGTGGCATTAATAGGTGGTAAAAGGATGTCAAATTGGATGTATATGATGTTAACATGTTAATTGTTGTATATATGGTGGAAAGTGACTCTTATAGGGGTGCAAAGTGACTCTAATATGATGAAAAGTGACTTACATGGTTGATTAGAACCGAAATGTGGAACTAAATTGACCTGTATAAAAGTGGAATTAAGAGGTGGTAAAAGGATGTTAAATCGGATGTATATGATGTTAACATGTTAATTATACAAATATATGGGGAAAGTGACTCATATAGGTGCAAAATGACTCTAATATGGTGAAAAGTGACTTACATGGTAAATTAGAACCGAAATGAGGACCAAAATTGACTTGTATGAATGTGGCACTAAGAGGTGGTAAAAGGATTTCTAATTGCATGCATGATGTTAACATATTAATTGTACCAATATATGATGGCAAGTGACTCTTATAAGGTGGAAAGTAACTCTAATATGGTGAGAAGTCACTTACATGATTGATTAGAGCCAAAATGTGGCCCAAAATTGACTTGTAGGAAAGGGGTTCCAAGAGGTGGTTTAAGGATGTCTAATTGCATGTACATGATGTTAACGTGTTAATTGTATCAATATATGGTGGCAAGTGACTCTTATAGGGTGCAAAGTGACTCGAATATGGTGAAAAGTGATTATATGGTTGACTAGAGCCAATGTGGTACAAAATTAACTTGTATTAAAGTGGCATTAATAGGGGTGTAAAAGGATGTCAAATTGGATGTATATGATGTTAACATGTTAATTGTTGTATATATGGTGGAAAGTGACTCTTATAGGGGTGCAAAGTGACTCTAATATGATGAAAAGTGACTTACATGGTTGATTAGAACCGAAATGTGGAACTAAATTGACCTGTATAAAGTGGAATAAAGAGGTGGTAAAAGGATGTTAAATCGGATGTATATGATGTTAACATGTTAATTATACAAATATATGGGGGAAAGTGACTCATATAGGTGCAAAATGACTCTAATATGGTGAAAAGTGACTTACATGGTAAATTCGAACCGAAATGAGGACCAAAATTGACTTGTATGAAGTGGCACTAAGAGGTGGTAAAAGGATTTCTAATTGCATGCACATGATGTTAACATATTAATTGTACCAATATATGATGGCAAGTGACTGTTATAAGGTGGAAAGTAACTCTAATATGGTGAGAAGTCACTTACATGATTGATTAGAGCCGAAATGTGGCCCAAAATTGACTTGTAGGAAAGGGGTACCAAGAGGTGGTTTAAGGATGTCTAATAGCATGTACATGATGTTAACATGTTAATTGTATCAATATATGGTGGCAAGTGACTCTTATTGGGTGCAAAGTGACTCGAATATGGTGAAAAGTGACTTATATGGTTGATTAGAGCCAAAATGTGGTACAAAATTAACTTGTATGAAAGTGGCATTAATAGGTGGTAAAAGGATGTCAAATTGGATGTATATGATGTTAACATGTTAATTGTTGTATATATGGTGGAAAGTGACTCTTATAAGGGTGCAAATGACTCTAATATGATGAAAAGTGACTTACATGATTAATTAGAACCAAAATGTGGAACTAAATTGACCTTTATGAAAGTGGAATTAAGAGGTGGTAAAAGGATGTTAAATCGGATGTATATGATGTTAACATGTTAATTGTACAAATATATGGTGGAAAGTGACTCATATAGGGTGCAAAATGACTCTAATATGGTGAAAAGTGACTTACATGGTAAATTAGAACCGAAATGAGGACCAAAATTGACTTGTAGGAAAGGGGTACCAAGATGATTGATTAGAGCCAAAATGTGGCCCGAAATTGACTTGTGGGAAAGGGGTACCAAGATGTTTTAAGGATGTCTAATTGCATGTACATGATGTTAACATGTTAATTGTATCAATATATGGTGGCATGTGACTCTTATCGGGTGCAAAGTGACTCTAATATGGTGAAAAGTGACTTACATGGTTGATTAGAGCCAAAATGTGGTACAAAATTAACTTGTATGAAAGTGGCATTAATAGGTGCTAAAATGTCAAATTGGATGTATATGATGTTAACATGTTAATTGTTGTATATATGGTGGAAAGTGACTCTTATAGGGGTGCAAAGTGACTCTAATATGATGAAAAGTGACTTACATGGTTGATTAGAACCGAAATGTGGAACTAAATTGACCTGTATAAAGTGGAATTAAGAGGTGGTAAAAGGATGTTAAATCGGATGTATATGATGTTAACATGTTAATTACACAAATATATGGGGGAAAGTGACTCATATAGTGCAAAATGACTCTAATATGGTGAAAAGTGACTTACATGGTAAATAGAACCGAAATGAGGACCAAAATTGACTTGTATGAATGTGGCACTAAGAAGTGGTAAAAGGATTTCTAATTGCATGCACATGATCTTAACATATTAATTGTACCAATATATGATGGCAAGTGACTCTTATAAGGTGGAAAGTAACTCTAATATGGTGAGAAGTCACTTACATGATTGATTAGAGCCAAAATTGGCCCAAAATTGACTTGTAGGAAAGGGGTACCAGAGGTGGTTTAAGGATGTCTAATTGCATGTACATGATGTTAACATGTTAATTGTATCAATATATGGTGACAAGTGACTCTTATAGGGTGCAAAGTGACTCGAATATGGTGAAAAGTGACTATATGGTCGATTAGAGCCAAAATGTGGTACAAATTAACTTGTACGAAAGTGGCATCAATAGGTGGTAAAAGGATGTCAAATTGGATGTATATGATGTTAACATGTTAATTGTTGTATATATGGTGGAAAGTGACTCTTATAAGGGTGCAAATGACTCTAATATGATGAAAAATGACTTACATGATTAATTAGAACCAAAATGTGGAACTAAATTGACCTTATGAAAGTGGAATTAAGAGGTGGTAAAAGGATGTTAAATCGGATGTATATGATGTTAACATGTTAATTGTACAAATATATGGTGGAAAGTGACTCATATAAGGTGCAAAATGACTCTATTATGGTGAAAAGTGACTTACATGGTAAATTAGAACCGAAATGAGGACCAAAATTGACTTGTAGGAAAGGAGTACCAAGATGATGATTAGAGCCGAAATGTGGCCCGAAATTGACTTGTGGGAAAGGGGTACCAAGAGGTGATTTAAGGATGTCTAATTGCATGTACATGATGTTAACATGTTTTGTATCAATATATGGTGGCATGTGACTCTTATCGGGTGCAAAGTGACTCTAATATGGTGAAAAGTGACTTACATGGTTGATTAGAGCCAAAATGTGGTACAAAATTAACTTGTATGAAAGTGGCATTAATAGGTGCTAAAAGTATGTCAAATTGGATGTATATGATGTTAACATGTTAATTGTTGTATATGGTGGAAAGTGACTCTTATAGGGTGCAAAGTGACTCTAATATGATGAAAAGTGACTTACATGTTTGATTAGAACCGAAATATGGAACTAAATTGACCTGTATAAAGTGGAATTAAGAGGTGGTAAAAGGATGTTAAATCGGATGTATATGATGTTAACATGTTAATTATACAAATATATGGGGGAAAGTGACTCATATAGGTGCAAAATGACTCTAATATGGTGAAAAGTGACTTACATGATAAATTAGAACCGAAATGAGGACCAAAATTGACTTGAATGAATGTGGCACTAAGAGGTGGTTAAAAGATTTCTAATTGCATGCACATGATGTAACATATTAATTGTACAATATATGATGGCAAGTGACTCTTATAAGGTGGAAAGTAACTCTAATATGGTGAGAAGTCACTTACATGATTGATTAGAGCCAAAATGTGGCCCAAAATTGACTTGTAGGA
>NW_027418400.1:0-10706 GCF_009905375.1 Apium graveolens
CTAGTCTCGTTGTTTGGAGTTGTAGTTTACTAGATTTTTTCTAATTCTGACATGCAAAATGAATTTAAATTTTTTTATAATTATTTTATATGACTAAAATTGATACATCTTAACATCCATACGGTTGGATCGTCGAAAAAATTATTTTAAATATTTATTTAGTAAATCGGGAACGAATCTCGTTGTTTGGAGTTGTACTTTTATTAGATTTTTCTAATCCTAATATGCAAGATGAATTTGATTTTTTTTTAATATTTTTGTCATCTGACTAAAATTGATATATCTTAACATTTGTTCGGTTGGATCATTTGAAAAAAAATATTTTAAAAATTTATCTAGTAAATCGGAAACGAGTCTCGTTGTTTGGAGTTGTACTTTTACTAGATTTTTCTAATCCTGACATGCAAGATGAATTTGATTTTTTTTCATAATTTTTTTATGACTAAAATTGATATATATTAACATCCATAAGGTTGGATCGTCCAAAAAATCATTTTAAAAATTTATCTAGTAAATCGGGAATGAGTCTCGTTGTTTGGAGTTGTAATTTTACTAAATTTTTCTAATCCTGACATGCAAGATGAATTTGAAATTTTTTTCTAATTTTTTCATATGACTAAATTGATATATCTTAATATCCATACTCTTGGATCGTCGAAAAAATTATTTTAAAAATTTATCTAGTAAATCGGGAACGAGTCTCGTTGTTTGGAGTTGTACTTTTACTAGATTTTTCTAATCCTGACATGCAAGATAAATTTGAATTTTTTTTTAATTTTTCATATGACTAAAATTGATATATCTTAAAATACGTACGGTTGGATCGTCAAAAAAATTATTTTTAAAATTTATTTAGTAAATCTAGAACGAGTCTCGTTGTCGGGAGCTAGACTTTTCCTAGTATTTTCTAATCCTGACATGCAAGCTGATATTAAAATTTTTTAATATTTTTTGTCATATGACTATAAATTGATATATCTTAACATCCGTACTGTTGGATCGTCGAAAAAATTATTTTAAAAATTTATCTAGTAAATCGAGAACTAGTCTCGTTGTTTGGAGCTGTATTTTACTAGATTTTTCTAATTCTGACATGCAAAATGAATTTAATTTTTTTATAATTTTTTATATGACTAAAATTGATATATCTTAACATCCGTACGGTTGGATCGTCGAACAAATCATTTTAAAAATTTATCTAGTAAATCGGGGATGAGTCTCGTTGTTTGGAGTTGTACTTTTACTAGATTTTTCTAATCCTGACATGCAAGATGAATTTAAATTTTTTTTATAATTTTTTCATATGACTAAAATTGATATATCTTAACATCCGTACGGTTGGATCGTCGAAAAAATCATTTAAAAATTTATCTAGTAAATCTGCAACGAGTCTCGTTGTCGGGAGCTGGACTTTTCCTAGTATTTTCTAATCCTGACATGCAAGATGAATTTGAATTTTTTTAATATTTTGTCATATCACTAAAATTGATATATCTTAAAATCTGTATGGTTGGATCGTCGAAAAAATAATTTTAAAAATTTATCTAGTAAACCGGGAACGAGTCTCGTTGATGGGAGTTGTACTTTTACGAGATTTTTCTAATCCTGACATGCAAGATGAATTTGAATTTTTTTTATAATTTTTTTCTTTTGAATAAAATCGATATACTTTAACATCCGTACGGTTGGATTGTCAAAAAAATAGTTTAAAAAAATTATCCAATTAAATAGGAACGAATCTCTTGTTTTAGGTAGTAGTACTTTTTACAACGGTTTCTTCAAAACACCATTGTGGTAAGACCTTCTTACAATGGTTTTGTAAGAAAACTGTTGTGCGACAAGCAAACTTTTGAAGCTTCTAAAACGAGGTCCATAGACAATTGTTCAACATATACTTCCTCCTCTAATTCTCCATTGAGAAGAGCACTTTTCATATCCATTTGAAAGACAGTAAACTTTTTGTGAGCAGCATAAGCCAAAAATATTCTTATGGCTTCCAATCTTGCAACTGGTGCAAAAGTTTCATCATAATCAATTCCCTCCTGTTGAGAATATCTTTTTGCAACCAACCTTGCTTTATTCTGTTAGATATATTTGATAATGTCATGGCTAATATGATTTATGTTTAGTTTTCAGATCTTACTTAATAGGACAAATCAGTACTTAACTGGGAATGAGTACTTATACTGGAAGTCAGGACTTAAGGATATCAGTACTTATATTATCAGGAGATAATCATCAGAAGATGGATATCAGAACTTAAGTGTTGAAGGACGATTAGATAAGGATAATAGCTGATTAAAGGAAAGAAGATCGAGATAAACATAAGAAGAGATATGCATGAAGAAGGAGTTCTGTGAAAAATGGAATACTTGGAAGAAAAGATATCTAATTGATATATTTTAGGAAGCAGAATTATATTCCATATCAATTAGCGATTATCCTGTAACTGTGTAGTATATAAACACAGACATAGGGTTTACACTATAAGTGTTATCATATTCGAGAAGATTATTCATTTGAAACCCTAGTAGCTCTCGTGATATTTGTTCATCACTGAGAGGTAACAGTTCCATACTGTAACAGAGTTTATTGTTTCAATAAAGTTTATTTTCTGTTACTTAAGATATTAAAGTTCGATTTGATTGTATTATACACTGTATTCACCCCCTCTACAGTGTGTGTGACCTAACAAGTGGTATCAGAGCCTATATGTTAACACACATACAGTTAAAGATCCAAACACAATCATGTCTAACACAGAAACTCCAACTAAGCCTACCAAAACTGAAGAACCTCCAAAGACACAAATTCAAAGTCGGTATGAAACCATCAGAGTTCCCATACTGAGACCATCTGAATAATGCATATGGAAGGTGAGGATGACCATGTTTCTGGAAGCTACAGATCCAGAATATCTTGATAGAATCAAGGAAGGGCCTCAAAAACCAACCAAGCTCGCTATTGCAGTTGCAGGTGAAGCAGCAAAAACCGTACCAAAGGAAAAGAGTGATTATACTGCTGAAGATATCGCATCAATTGCTAAGGATGCTAAGATTTGTCAAACTCTTGAATGATCTGTCACTGGTTAATAAGGAGTATGATCTTGAAGATTCAAACCTTAAATTCCTGTTAGCTCTTCCTGAATGTTGGGATTTGAAGGCAACAACAATAGGAGACAATTACAATCTTGATGAAACAACTCTTGATGAAATTTATGGAATGCTCAAGACTCATGAACTTGAGATGGAACAAAGAAGCAAGAGAAATGGAGGAAAGTCAAGAACAGTTGCTCTTAAGGCTGAAGAAGAATCCCCCAAGGCAGCTACCTCAAGAAAAGACAAGGGTAAAGCTCTTTTAACAAAGTCTGATACTGAGTCATCAAGTTCTGAAAGTGATGATGACTCAGATTCTAAAAGCTTGCCTGAGACTGATGCTGATGAGGAGATGATGAAGCTGTGTGCTCTTATGGTGAAAGGGATCACAAAGATTGCATACAGGAAGTTCAGGAAGGGAAAGAAGTTTTCCAGGAAAGGCATAAATTCTGATAAGAAGAATTTCAGAAGATCTGAAGGCAGAGGAGGAAAGTCTGATAGAGGAGATTATACCAATGTCAAATGCTATAACTGTGGTGAGAAAGGCCACATATCTCCTGATTGCAATAAGGTAAAGGGTGACAAAGGCAAGGCTCTTGTCACAAAGCAGAAAAACTGGACAGACACCTCAGACTCTGAAAGTGAGGAGAACTATGCATTGATGGCAAATGCTGATAAAGAAAGTGCTGAGAGCAGTTCTGAAACTGCTGAAACAAAGGTACCTCATACTACTTATGCTTTTCATACTGATGATATTAATGAGTTGAGAAGATATCTTAAAACCATGTTTGTTAGTTATAGAGATCAAACTTTAACATCTGAAAGATTAACTTCTGAAAATCTTGCTTTTAAGAAAAGAAATGATTTCTTAGAAAAAGAGTTAGTTATGTTCCATCAAACTCAGAAGGATAGAGATGATGCTCTTTATGTTAGGGATGAAGTGCTAAAAATGAATGAATCTCTAAAAACTGAGTTAGAAAAGGAAAGAGAAATAATTAGGACTTGGACTAACTCCGGCAAAACAACTCAAAATTTGCTAAGTAGTGAAAATTGGAAAGAGGGCTTAGGTTATGGAGAGGATAAGAATGATAAAGGAACTGTAGAAATTAAGCCTGTTGTTAAGCAAAAGCCAAAGTTAAAACCTGTTAAGTTTGTAACTGAAAAGTCTGATAATGATAAATCAGAAGTTAGAGAGGGATTAACTTCTGACAAACTAAAACAGGAAAAGACAGCTGAAGTAAACATAGGCTTAATGATTAAGAAGCAGCTTAAGCATAAGCTGAAAGATGTTAAGAATGTAAACAAGGTAAAATTACCTAGGAAAAATAGGAATGGAAAGGAAGATGTGAATAAAAGCAATGATTATAAACCTATTCCTGATGCTCCTAGGAAAACATGTCATAACTGTGGAAGTTCTAACCATCTGGCTTATTTTTGCAGGAAGAATAAGAACATTAACTCCTTACCTTCAAAATTAAGAGTTAAGAGTCAGTCTGTTAGATATAAACCACAAAATCCTTGTTTTCATTGTGGTAGTTTATGGCATTCTATTTATACTTGTAAGGAATATCATAGTTTGTACTATGATTATTATCAAATAAAACCTTCTTTGAAGAAAGTTTCCATTGTTCCTTCTAGTGTAAATTCTGATACAAAGTCTGATAGTGTAAATTCTGATAAGAAAAATGTTAACATAAACTCTGATGCTAAATCCGTTGCAAATGTTAACAAACTTGATAAGGCCAAAGGATCCAAGCAAGTCTGGGTCCTTAAAACTAATCATTAGTGGTCTTTGTGATTGCAGGGCAACAGGAAAAATATTCTAGTTCTGGATAGTGGATGTTCAGGACATATGACTGGAAATAAGGCCCTGCTATCAGACTTTGTGGAGAAAGCTAGCCCAAGTGTTTCTTATGGAGATGGCAACATTGGAAAAACAATGGGATATGGCAATATCAATCTTGGGAATGTCATCATTAAAGAAGTAGCTCTGGTCTCAGGACTTAAACACAATCTGCCGAGTATAAGTCAAATATGTGACAGAGGTTATCATGTTGATTTCTTTGAAGAACACTATGAAGTTGTGAGTAAATCTAAAGGCAAAGTTCTTCTGATAGGATACAGGCGTGGTAACATTTATGAAGCTAAGCTTTCAACAAGTACTGATGGTTCTGCAATCTGTCTGATGAGTAGAGCATCAATTGAAGAAAGCTAGGAATTGGCACAAGTAACTCTCTCATTTAAATTTCAACAACATAAATGAACTGGTCAAGAAAGATCTTGTGAGAGGACTGCCAAAGTCAGTATTTGCTCCTGATGACCTTTGTGATTCTTGTCAGAAGGCCAAACAAAGAAAATCTTCATTCAAGAGCAAGACTGAATCATCAATTCTTGAGCCTTATCATCTACTACATATTGATCTATTTGGTCCAGTAAATGTCATGTCTATTGCAAAGAAGAAATATGCATTGGTCATAGTGGATGAGTTCACTAGATACACATGGGTGTATTTCTTGCACACAAAAAGTGAAACTGCATCTATCTTGATTGATCATGTCAAACATCTGGATAAATTGGTCAAAGATTCTGTGAAAACCTTAAGGAGTGATAATGGCACTGAGTTCAAGAATTTGATAATGGAAGAGTTCTGCAAAAACCATGGAATAAAGCAGGAATTTTCTGCTCCTGAAACTCCACAGCAAAATGGAGTTGTTGAAAGGAAGAATAGAACTCTCATTGAAGCTGCACGTACAATGCTTGAAGAAGCAAAGCTTCCAACCTATTTCTGGGCTTGAAGCTGTGCAGACTGCTTGTTTTACTCGAAATGCAACACTCATTAACAAGCAAGGAAAAACACCATATGAGATGGTGAAGAAAAAGAAGCCAAATCTGAAGTACTTTCATGTATTTGGATGCAAGTGTTTTGTTCTCAAGACTCATCCTGAAAAGCTATCAAAGTTTGATCTAAAAGCTGATGAAGGAATCTTTGTTGGATATCCACTTTCCACAAAAGCCTTCAGAGTCTATAATTTGAGAACAAAAGTGGTCATGGAATCTACAATGTCTCCTTTGATGACAAGAAGATTACTGGTCTTGAAGATTTTATTGACCATGATCAGCTAAGATTTGAAAATGAAGACTCAAAATCTGATGCTGAAAATCCTGACAGTCTAAGTCCTGATACTGTAAATTCTGATGGATTAAACTCTGATGTTATTGAAACTGTGGTGACTACGCCAAAGGAAGATGCATCTATACAGGGGGAGCATACTCAAGATCTTACCACATCTCAAGAAACATCAGAGCATACGTCTGGATCTTCAAGTTCTGATTCGTCAAGTTTTGATAAACCAAGTTCTGACAGTGCTGAAAATCTAAATTCTGAGGAATCCAACTCAGAGAGCATAGTTTCAGGGGGAGCATCAGAAAATGAAAATGAAGACAGCATGGATCATGGGGGAGCATCCAGTTCTAGAGAAAACCTTCCATCTGCAAGGAAGTGGACAAAATCACATACACCTGATTTGATAATTGGAAATCCTAATGCAGGTGTCAGAACTAGAACAGGTACTTCAAACGAATGACTTTACAATTCTTTTCTCTCTCAGACTGAGCCAAAGAAAGTGGAAGAAGCTCTTCAAGATGTTGATTGGGTGCAAGCAATGCAGGAAGAGTTAAATAAATTTGAAAGAAACAAAGTCTGGATCCTAGTGCCAAGACCAAAGAATAGATCTGTTGTTGGTACAAAGTGGGTATTCAGAAACAAAACTGACAGTGATGGCATAATTACAAGGAATAAGGCAAGGCTGGTTGCAAAAGGATATTCTCAATATGAGGGAATTGATTATGATGAAACATTTGCACCAGTTGCTAGGTTAGAACCCATAAGGATATTTTTGGCTTATGCTGCTCACAAAAAGTTTACTGTCTTTCAAATGGATGTGAAAAGTGTTTTTCTCAATGGAGAATTGGAGGAGGAAGTATATGTTGAACAACCTCCAGGCTTTATAGACTCCAAACATCCAGATTATGTCTACAGGCTTGATAAAGCACTTTATGGACTTAAGCAAGCTCCTAGAGCATGGTATGAGACTTTAGCTCAGTTTCTTCTGGAAAGTGGATTCAACAGAGGAACAATAGACAAAACACTGTTCTACCTCAACCATGAAAAGGACTTACTTCTGGTCCAGATTTATGTTGATGATATCATTTTTGGGTCTACAAATGAAAGACTTTGCAAGAAGTTTGCCAAACTGATGCAGTCAAGGTATCGGATGAGTATGATGGGGGAATTTAGCTATTTTCTGGGCCTTCAAGTCAAGCAGAATGAAGAAGGCACTTTTATTTGTCAGACTAAGTACACCAGAAATTTGCTGAAGAAATTTGGAATGCAAGATTGTTCAAGTGCATCCACTCCCATGGCCACTGCAACAAAACTGGATAAGGATACTGGTAAATCAGTAGATATTACTGATTACAGAGGTATGATTGGCTCTCTACTCTATCTAACTGCTAGTAGACCTGATATCATGTATGCTACCTATCTTTGTGCAAGATTTCAAGCAGATCCAAGAGAACCTCACTTAACAGCTGTGAAAAGAATTTTTAAGTATCTTAAAGGAACATCTGATCTGGGATTGTGGTATCCTAGAGAATCAGATTTTAAACTAATAGGTTACTCAGATGCAGATTTTGCAGGTTGCAAAATTGACAGGAAAAGCACAAGTGGAAGCTGCCAATTTCTTGGAGGCAGATTGGTTTATTGGTTCAGCAAGAAACAAAAGTCAATTTCCACATCAACTGCAGAAGGAGAGTATATTGCTGCAGAAAGCTGTTGTGCACAGATTCTTTGGATGAAGAATCAGTTACTGAATTATGGGTTAACATATTTCAAAATCCCTATTTACTGTGATAATCAAAGTGCTATTGCTATGACAGGTAATCCAGTTCAACACTCTATGACAAAGCACATCAGCATCAGGTACCATTTCATAAGGGAACATGTGGATGAAGGTACAGTGGAATTGCACTTTGTTCCAACAGATCAACAACTAGCAGATATCTTCACAAAACCATTGTGTGAAGCCACTTTTACAAGATTGGTAAATGAACTTGGAATAGTTTCAGGTTCTTTCTCTAAATCTGCTTAGTCTTGTTCTATTATATCAGACCTTATGATCAGTATTTACAGAATTTAATCTCTTTGTGTATTTAGTGCTTAATTGACAAATGTGTTTAAGTACTGACTGTTGTCTGATATATGTTTCTAAACTCTGATAAGTGATATGTCTGTTTAAGTAACTATTCAATCCTATGAGGATAACTGTGCTAGATGCTGACCTAGTAGTCTTCAATAAACAAATTATCCCTTGTAAGAAGTAATTATTTCTGTGGAAATCTAATGACACAAGCAAATTCTGATAATTGAGCTTAGTTGAGTTTACTTTGTTTATCTTATTACTAAGTCACAAATTAGAATAATGCTACTCATCTGTTAAGTTCTGATACTAGTAAATCTGCTGAATGCACTAAGTGCTGATAAACCTCACTTTTCAAAAGAAAAAGCAAAAGGATCAAAGAATAAAATCAGGTACTCCTTTGAGATCTAGAGTAAAAATGTGGAAGGGACTGACCCAAGTGCATTGCTGGTATTAAGTAAATATGTATTAGAAAAGCAAAATATTTTCTTGGTGACTTTTCACACTCTATGATTACTGGAGAAATACTCTGATAATAGCATAAATTCTGATAAGCAGTCGTGACTCACTTACACTGAGAAGCCACTGTGAAATGGAATTTAAAAAGATGCATAAAATTAGCACAAAATAGTTGAGGTGGACTCAAGCATGAACTTATTCAACAGTAGGTTTCAGAATAATGACAGCTGTTTAGCAAAGTTTTAGTTATGCCTTATTTCTAAGATGTACTGAAGTGACTTAAACTTTACTCTTTGTCTGACATTTAGCTTAATGCACACACTAATCACTCCATATGAATGATGAAAATTACTGTGGTGGTCTATGTTGTTTTAGATAAACAGTCATTGTGTCACTTTGCACAAATTCTGAGGACAAGTTCTGATTGCATGTTCTGATGATTAAGTTCTGAAGAATATAACTCAGAACTTGTATGAGGACTTACTAAGATAGGCATTCCTTTTTCGAGTTAAGAAATTATGTTCTGATGACTGTTAAGTTCTGATATAAGTCTAAGTTCTGATATTACATTCTAATTCTTTACTTGACTTATCTGTGGATAAAATTTGATAGCAGTCTCGGTTCAAACTAGAATATGTTGAAGTGGAAGATTAATAGTCACTTTGGTTAGGGTTAATGGTATTCGTACTTGAACAGTCAAACTTTATTGCTTCTTGTGCGCATTAAACCATGTTTTCTCTTTCCAATGAATGTTTTTCCTTTTCCAAGTCTGGGGAGACGAGGTAGAATTAATTCTACCTGTCAGCATTAAATTCCTTTGCGCCTTCTGGCATTCTCTTGCGTATATAAGCAACCACTTCACATCAGCCTTCTCATCAAATTTTTACTCCCAACCTCACCTTACCTTCATAATTTTTCTTTCAAAAACACCATGGTCAGATACAACATGTTTTTGAACTACGAAACCTTCAATATGGAGCTAAGTTGTGCCGATTGGTAGCAGGAATGGCACGTCACTACCATTCCTGATGAGATATGGGACTCTGCCCCACATGAGGTACTCACCCACCTCCTGTTTTTCTATATTGATTACCATCGCCATCTGGAGCGATTGGAGGAGGAAAGGCTGGAAGCTCTCCGCCAGCAAGAGCGAATCATTCGACTCGCCATTCTGTTTGTCGAGAGTAGGAAGAAGAAATGATTTATTTTCTTCTTCCTATTTTTCTTCATCGTCAGCCTTGCCCTGCTTCTTGAGCTAGGACTAAGGCTGTTGATGTTAGGTTTAGCAGCTTAGGGAAATCTTGTATAAATTCTGATGTAATTTCAATTTCATGAATGTGTTCACTTGATATATTAATGAAATTTGTTTTTGTTTCAAATTTTGTCTCTAAGTTCTTTTGTAATGCATTGATAAATCCTGATACATAGTCATTTTCTGGTGACCATATAACTTCTGTTTTAATTTAAGTTCTGATTTTCCTTTATCAGTACTTACTCATCTGATTTATCTTGGTCATTTTCACTTGATTTATTTTCAGAATATTAATGATGCAGTGAAAAATAATTAAATAAGTGGGAACGGTTTCAATTTTGAATTAAAACTGTTTCACCTTGATTAATGGAATATCTGGGTAGGTGGAACAGTTTTTCCTTGAAAAACGACAAGTGGGTAAGTAATGATTACTGTTTTCTCGAGTCCAGTAACTATCCGTTATTACTGCATGTCTGACAGGTGTCCAACGGTAACATTTTTTTTTTGAGTATAAGTAAGAAAGAGAGAAGATTTTTTTTAATCTTTTATTTCCCTGCAAATTTTTCTCTCTCTTTGCTTTTACTCTCTTTCTTCTTCTCACGTTGTTTTTTCATACAGACATTTTATCAAACACCTAACAGGCACGCTTAAATCTCAATTTTTCACATGGCACCTAAGGATTTAATCATTGATGGAGCTAAG